>NC_081538.1:26700592-26948092 GCF_030273125.1 Centropristis striata | reverse complement strand
CCAGAGAAGCTGCTGTTCTGCTACAATACACTCACACTGATGAGAAAGATGTCGTGAACACATTTGTTTTGTCTGTAATTTATTCAGGAACAGATGTCGACTTTATCTCCTTACAGGTTGGAGGTGCGAACAAGCACGAGAACGGAAACCGCAAGTCTAAAATAAACTTCAGTGAAGTTTTAATGCAAATGCTTTGACGGGTTTTCACTTGCAAATCACCAGATCCATATTTACTCTGTCGTCTCCTGATGCTAAGAAAAGATCTCTTCCTCCTAATTTCTTTTTCCTCATTCCTGCAGCCTGATTTGCTTTCACCAGAACACCTTAACTTTTCATGTTGATTATATTATGTAAAATCTTTTATAATTATCTCTGTCTTTTAAACAAAATAAAAATGTCTTTTCAGCTTATTTGAAACCTGAGTTACAAAACTTCAGTCTCAACAGCAGCTGCATCAATAGCCGAGTTTCCACTCGGGGGAAAAATGGCCACCGGGAATGTTTCCATTACAAGATTTAAACATGGGAGACACAACTGTGGCCGCCCTCGCTAACTGTGCACAACGTCAGCAGCTGATCATAAACAAAGCAGCATGGCTAATTATGCACAGCGTCTCCGCTGATCATAAACATAGTGATGGTTAATTAACCGGCATCATTAACTGTGCACAGAGTGTCCGGTGCTTGTTGTAAACAAACAGAGATCGCTAAGTGAACACCTCCTGCAGCAGCAGCACACACACACTGTACTGCTACAGAGCTAACTGTTAGCCTATTAGCAGACTGGACGCTAAGGGGTTAACATCCCCTCCGGCTCTACAGCTGGGAGAGACTGCTGCAGGAGGACTGTGCCGCTTCGACTCCTTCTTACTCTAACTCGAGAAAGAACGAGTCTCCAAAAGTCTCCAATAACACCAGAAAAAGTCGCTGGATTTGTCTCCATTTGCTTTCTTGAAAAATAGTTGCTAAGGGGGTCTAAAAGTCACTAAATATAGCAACAAAGTCGCTAAGTTGGCAACACTGCTTTACCGGCTTTTACAAATGGCGAGTTGTTGTCGCGTAGAGTGCTACGTCACAGCGATCTATCCAATCAGCAACCAGGCTTTTTCAGGGGAGAAAAAAGAACCTGCTCTTCTACAGGGACTAAAAGTCCCGTCAAAAGTCTGTTCAGGACGACTCGTATTTAAATTAGGGACGTTTTGTCAAGTGATTGTGATTTGTAGTAGAAACAGCAGGTTCTCACAGGTACACATACACAAATATATATATCGGTACACACACAGAAATACACACACACAGGTACACACACACACACACACGCACACACACACACACACACACACACAGGTACACACACAAATATATATATAGGTACACACAGAAAGACAGACACACACACACACACACACACATACACACAGGTACACACACACAGACAGGTAGGTATATGCACACAGGTACACACAGGTGTACACACACACACACACACACACACACACACACACACTCACACACACACACACACACACACACACAGGTGTACACACACACACACACACACACACACACACAGGTACACACAGGTACACACACACACACACACACACACACACACAGGTGTACACACACACACACACACAGGTACACACACAGGTACACACACAGATAGGTAGGTACACACACACACACACACACACACACACACACACACACACAGGTACACACACAGATAGGTAGGTACACACACACACACACACACACACACACAGGTATACACACACACACACAGGTAGGTACGACCTCTGTATTTAATAATGTAATAACTGTCGCTGTGTATCTGTGTGTAATAATGTAACTACAGTTTAATTTTTCTCAGTAATTTAGTGTTTCTGAGTTTCTGTTGTAACTGTAGTGAAGCTGTTACCATGGCAGCTGTGGATTATACTTGTTATCAGAAAATGAATTACAGTTTTCTCTCTCTCTTTCTGTGTGTTATCTAAAATGGGATTCCTCTGAACAGACAGAAGGCATTTAGAATAATAACAACCTACACACTGCAGCTGTTACTCTGCCTCCTCCTCTCTCCTCCTCCTCCTCCTCCTCCGCTCTCTGTCATCCTATTCTTCCTTCCTTTCTTTCCTTTCTTTACCGCCTCCATCCATCTTTGTTCACGAGTTTCTTTCCTCCTCATGATCCATCAATTAATTACCTGCCTCGTCCTTTCTTCTGGCGTTCCTTTCTCTCTTTACACCCTCCTTCTCTCATTTCTTTTCCTCTTTCCTTCTCTACATATTCATTTCAAGAGAGCGGTGACGATACGAGGTACAAAGAACGACAAAGTCCACTGAGGGAGGCTGGATGTGACTTTCACCCAGAAGACCAGAGTTTGTGTCCTCAGGGAAACCAAAAGTCAACATTAGTCGTGTTTCCATCAATGATTTTCTGGACATTTTGAAGATTTGCATGAGAAAAGCTCGATGGAAACACCAAAATTCAATAAAACCTTCGAAAATGAATTAGCATAAAGTTCTTACACCATGCTTAAGGTCTTAAAATATTAATATTAATTGTGTGTCTTTATTTGGTAATTTTGTGTGTTTTTTTTGGTAATTTTGTCTGTTTTTTTTTGTAATTTTGTGCATTTTTTGGTAATTTTGTGTGTTTTTGGGTAATTTTCCATGTTTTTTGGGTAATTTTGTGTGTTTTGAATAATTTTGTGTGTTTTTTGGTGATTTTGTGTGTGTTTTTTTGTAATTTTGTGTTTTTTGTAATTTTGTGTGTTTTTTTGTAATTCTGCATGTTTTTGGGTAATTTTGTGTGTTTTGGATAATTTGGGGTGTTTTTTGGTATTTGTGTGTGTGTTTTCTGTAATTTTGGTTGTTTTTTTGGTAATTTTGTGTGGGTTTTTATTATAATTTTGTGTGTTATGGGAAATTTTGTGTGTTTTTTTGTAATTTTGTGTGTTTTTTTGGTATTCTTTTGGGTTTTTTTTGGTAATTTTGTGTGTTTTTGTAAGTTTGTGTCTTTCTTTGGTAATTTTGTGTGTTTTTGGGTAATTTTGTGCATTTTGGGTAATTTTGTTTCTTTTTGGTAATTTTGTGCATTTTGGGTAATTTTGTTTCTTTTTGGTAACTCTGTATTTTTTTTGGTAATTTTGTGTCTTTCTTTGGTAATTTTGTGTCTTTCTTTGGTAATTTTGTCCCAATAGAATTGAGACAGATAACAGTGTAAAAGGTCTTAACATATTAACATTCATTTTGTGTCTTTCTTTGGCAGTTTTGTGAAGTCATGTCTAACTTGTCAGTCTGAACGTCAGGTATCAGCTCTGTTGTTGTGCTCATTGAAGCACATTTGGAGAAAACAATTATCAATTAGAGACAAACAGTGAAAGGCATGGACGAGCCTGACCAGCTGAACGTGCTGCAGCTTTGAAACTGACACATTTCTTTGATCAGTGGGAGAAATATTGAGTTGTCTGCTGTGGAAACAACCATCACCTCAATGATTGACAGGAAGACAGAATACAGCTGATGTAAAAACAAACAATCAGTCTGATTCTATAGCTCCTTATTTCCTCCCTTCAACTGTGTTATCCTCCCTTCTCCTTTCATTTATGTCACCTTCCTCTTCCTCTTCCTTTCATCTCCTCCTTTTCCTCCTGAAACCCCCCACTCCACATGCAGCTCCTCTCCGTGGTGATGAACTGAGAGAAAACGACTCTGTTGTATTTGTTTCTGGGGTAAACTGCTGGCAGACGCACTCGTCGTCTCGTTTTCATTCATAAAACAACAGAGTGCTCGTCTTCCTCCGTCTCTCTCTTTCTATCATCTGTTTAGCTCATTTCTCTCTCTGTCACATTCCTACTGAGTCCCATTAATCTAACACACACACACACACACACACACACACACACACACACACACACACACACACACAGTGTAAACCCTCGGTGTGTATCCACTGTGTTTGATTTCCCATGATGCCATGGGGAAAACAAGTGGAGTCATTCATCACTGAGGGACGTCTCACTCACACACACACACACACACACACACACACACACACACATACAAACACAGGTACGTACACACAAGTAGGTATACACACGCACACACACACACAAATGGATGCACAAACGCACGCACACACACATTTAGGTACACACACACACACACACACACACACACACACAGGTAGGTATACAGTCACACACAAACACACACACACACACACACACAGGTAGGTATATACTCTCTCACACACACACAAACACACAACACCCACTCACAAGTAGGTACACACACACACACACACACACACACACACACACACACGCACGCACACACACACACACGCATGTGCACACACACACACACACACACACACACACACACTGGGGTTGCTGGTTTGAATCCTGACCTTCTTCCTCTCTGCAGTTAAATAATTAAATAAACTCTGTCAGCTGCAGTTTGTCGTGATACATTTTGGAAAAGTGGGCCACCTGCCTGTTCACTTTGTTTCCATGGCAACCGGCGACCATCAACGGCGCCGCTGATGAGAAAGTGTCACACACTGAAACTTTACTACGACTCGACCCCCACCAGTACCACCACTGTTACTGTTACTGGGAGAGATCACGGCCATGAATTAGTCATTCTACCAGTCAAGAATAGCATCAAAGTGACTTTTAAATTTACTTTAAGGAAGAAAAAAAAGAGTCTTTTTGCTTAATTATCAGACACAGTTCTTTCCCTCTGAGCCTCTGTAGGTTTTCTGTGGTTGTTTCCTGCTGTGGACGGCAGCTGGCAGGCTGAGCTCCAGCAGGGGACAGAAACAAGTCGCAGCTACAAGAAAAGATCAGACGGAAAGTTTCAGCAGTGGAACACACCGTTATTTAACCCGTTCACATCTCACAACCATTCCAACAGACACAAACATTTCTAGGATGTCTTGATCTATAATTACTGCATATGACGCCACTCAAATACACAAACTTATTTGATCGGACGTCACTGGCAGCTGCGTACACATGCTGGTGGAAGAAACACTATGGATCTATGGAAACAATAAGAAAATTGCAGGAAAAGATTAGGGCCAGTCAAAAACTGAGCTTCATTCTTATTGATTGTCTTCGTCAAAGACTCCCTTAGAAGCTGGACGGAGACGTTTATGGTTGCAATCCATTGCATATCTTTCCGCAGGAACCTGAATGCACCACATGCAATTTAAACTACCGTGTAAAATCGACCAAGCCAAAGTTTCCTACAGTACAATATTACAGTAACTTTAGATGATGAGTTCCGTTCATGCTCCATGCAGAGTTATACCTGCAATTAAATCGACAGATCTCCCTGCCAGCTAGCCAAACACTGGGTGTAGTTCAATAAATATAAACAATCCAATAAAGACACGAATAAAGAAATCAAGTTCTCATTTGTATCATTTTTTCTGCAGCTTTGCTTTGAGAAAAGTTGATGTTTTTGCCAATAAACAAGTCTAAAAATCCACCATCCACCTTGGAATTTGAGATCTATCTATATCCATCCACCCACCTACCCACCTACCTAACTACCTACCTACCTCCATCTATCTATCCCCATCCGTCCGTCCATCCGTCCGTCCAACCAACCAACCAACCAACCAACCAACCAACCAACCAACCAACCATCCATCCATCGATATTTATATGTAGATAGATAGACAGATGGATGGATGGATGGATGGATAGATAGATAGATAGATAGATAGATAGATAGATAGATGGATAGATAGATAGATAGATAGATAGATAGATAGATAGATAGATAGATAGATAGATAGATAGATAGAGCATTTTACATAACAGTACCTCTGTCCGTAACACACATATAAACCCTCAGGCAAATATTTGATGTTCAGCCACTCTAACTTTGGACATTTAAACCATTTTGGGTCCTTTACCATCCTGACAGTGAAAACAGGTCAGATAACCTCCCAACAATGTTAAGAGTTAGTTTACTCCTGTAAGATAATCTGTTTTCTGCTGACAAAGCATGAAAAAAAACCCACTGGGACCATCAGCTAATGGTCACTTTCTACCACCAGTTAGGCTCCACCAACAGAACACGTCATAGCTTTTAGTAGTAGTAGTCGTCAGGGTCGACTGAGAGGCGAAGAGGAAGCGCAAGGCACATCTTAATCCATTATTTATACTGTTACAGTACATAATTTATGTTTAAACTGTGTTTAAAGTAAACATGACAAGTCATATACAAGTCATATTACTTATACATGTCAAAACATCACATGAAAGATTTAAAGCTTTGACTTAATCATCTGAAATGGAAAGGGAATCTGAAAGTCAACAGAAGGGAAAAGGGGAAATAAATAGAGAAATACTGTTCTGATTTTTAGTCTCTAATGAGACAACAATCCTATTTACACAGAATATATAGCTCAGGAGACTTTGACCATGCTGTTTTATGGAGATAATCTAAGTTAAAAATGTTATTTACATGTATTATTTGTGTAAAAATACCCCTAATATATATGCAAAATGTCTTAAAGCATCACTTTTCCCCCCACTGATATGGGTTAAACATTCATGGAAAATGAATAATCATATGTGTTTGCTGTGAAATATTTATCTTAACACTATTTATGACACTATTCATTGTGGTTTCTCTTCAGATTCTCCGTTGACTGGAATGAATCTAGCCTGACTGAAGACTATATCAAAGACACAAAATTACCCAAAAAAGACACAAAATTACTAAAAAATACACAAAATGGCCAAAAAAAGAAACAAAATGACCAAAAGACACACAATTACAAAAAAAGACACAAAATGACAAAAAAGACACAAAATGAAAAAAGAAAAAAATGAAGAAAAAACGAAATTACTTAAAGAAGAAACAAAATGACAAAAAATAGACAGAATTAACAAAAAAGACACACGATTATTTAGAAAAGACACAAAATTACCCAAAAAACTCACAAAGTTACCAAAAAAAAAGACACAGAATTACCAAAAAAGACACAACATCATTTAAAAAAACACAAAATTATTAAAAAAAACATAAAATTATTTAAAAAAGACACAAAATTAACAAAAAAAGACACAACATTAACATTTAAAGTAATTAAAGGGACCTTGCACACACAACATGGTAAAGTGTCATTCATATAAAAATCACATTAAACTTTCATATCAAGGTGAGGGCCAGTATACAGTATTTTGATCATTTTTATTTTGATTACCAATGATTTATGAGTGCATTTAGAGTAAAAATCCACCATTAAAATATCTTTCTGTGTTTGGTACATACAGTTATTGGCTTTTGAATGGGCTAAAAATGTCTGTAAGTTTTATGATAAGAGGCATTAGCAGGACTGGGTTGTTGTTGATGCCAATTTCTGTCTGTTTTATGTTTTGTCAGTTTAACTGTCTGCCTATTATATGTATGAGCTTATATAACAACAAGTTTTCTTGACTAGAGGCTTGTTTCTAAAATAATAGTGGTGAGAGACAATGAAAATGAAGCTGTGTTGAACCTTGAAGCCTTGAGGACATGATAAAAAAAACAAACTTCACAATTTTAATTTCCAGTGGGGAAAAACATAATTACAAAACTCAAGGTCCACTAACCTTTTCTCGTCCTTAGCGAATGGAGTTAGTTGAGTTCACATGCAGATAATTTATTAGTTCTCAGTTTGGTGACAAAAATGTGTTTGCATTCTAATTATTTATCCCTTAAAGTTGGGGCGGCTGCACATTAACCCACCAGAAAACTAGAATCCCTCGCCTCCTCTTGGCTCTCTTTTCAGGTAAATCTAACATGTTACAGGAGACTTTGTCCAGTCACAGGTTATTTCAGAGAGAAGGCGTTCCTATTGGCTGTTCTAAAACGTTTATGGTTGCAATCCATTAAATGGACGTACTGGACCAATTAAATGATCCATATATCAGGCTCCCCCAGTACTTGAAGATTCTGTGATCACATATCTTTCCGCAGAAACCTGAACGCACCACGTACGATTCAAACTACCGTGTTAAAATCGACCCAGCCAAAGTTTCTTACAGTATTACAGTAACGTTAGATGACGAGCCCCATCATACTCCATGAAGAGTTCTACCTGCAAATAAATCAACAGACAACCCAAAGCCAAACACTGGGGATAGTTCAATTAATATAAACAATCCAATGAATACATGAATAACTAAATCAATTTCACATGTGTATGATTTTTTCTTGCAGCTTTGCTTTGGCTACAGCTACACAGCACAGCACAACTGACTCATCAGAAAGAGTCTAAAAGAGTCGGAAAGTAGTGATGGTAAATGGACCTGCACTTATATAGCGCTTTTCTAGTTGCTTTGCGACCAATCAAGGCGCTTTACACTACAGACTGCACTCATTCACCCTTTCACACACACATTCATACTGGTGGCAGAGGCTACCCTAAACGGTCCCACCTGCCACCATTGGGAATTAATTCACACACCGATGAACACAGCATCGGGAGCAATTTGGGGTTCAGTATCTTGCTCAAGGATACTTCGGCATGTAGGCTGCGACGGTCAGGGATCGAACCACCAACCCTTCGGTTAGGGGCCAACCAACTCTACCAACTGAGCCACAGCCGCCGATGGAGAGAAAATGCTTTAGCTGAAGGCTCACAGCTGCGGCGAATTCAAAGGTAAACTATTGTCACCCATTTATATACAGGGGTGGAGAAAGAAAAATTAAATTGCATAAAAGGATAGTACGGTTTATTGTCCAGGGAGCAGACATTTGCTTCTGACCCCGGGATTCCACTGGATGCCATACGACTCCGAAACATTTCCCGAGGACGCACGAGATCTCGCTAATTCACGCGTAATCAAGTGATATAAACGGATTTCCTACATGTATAACTATAGAATGTCTCATTTAATGTACAAGAACAGATCATTTGCTTTCAAACAACATTTATTGGACCATATTTGTAACTTACCATCCACTCCCATTACTCCTGCAATGGTTTTCCAAGCCACTTCCTTTTTATGGTTGTCTTTACATAAAGGATGTGACGGGTCGTAGATAATTGTATGATTTTGGACCTCCAGAATCATACAATTATATCTCCTCATCCATGGTGTCAGTGGGGTGAAAAGACGAGTGAAAACCTCTAACCTTGTCAGTCAAAAAGTGTTTCAGAGATAAAGAGAAAATGTTGCTAATAATTCAAATCTCCTTCTGATAACTGTACACTGTAAAAAAGTTAAAGTTATATGTTATTTTCAGAAATGTACTGAATTGACAGGGATTTCTCTTGTTTTTTTTTTCAAGATGCAAATGCCATTAAAAGTAACAGATATTAACCACAGAATAAAAGTTAAAAAATAATATGATATATGATTTAATGGGACATTATAGAATTTTTAACAGTATTATTTCATTGTTTAATGGTTGTGAATGTTAAAATACAGTACATCACATTGCTGAATGTAAAATTATAAGAAAAATAAATCCATTTTTTTTTCCTCTGGCAGCAAAAGCCATATTAAAGTAAAAAAATAAACTTACTGTTATTTGGCGGTTTGGCAACTTTTACTGCCAGACTTTTTACAGTTTTTTTAAAGATTTTCTTTTACACTGTAGCAGAGACTCATTCATTTTTATGTTGCTAGTGACAATGAAAACAGAGCAGTTATTCTCATAAAATTGGTGCTATTTAAGAAGGAAAACTGCCATAAAATGACCAATTCTGGTTCAGGTTACTGTATAAATAAGTTTAGCTTTTCTCAAAAAAACTGCTCATCTCAGCTTTGATTCCAGATGAAGGATTGGATTGAAACAGACCGCATCACACACAAGGTTAACCATTTTAATATCGTCCAATCAGAAAACACAGGAAACCACAGCATTGCAAACAGGAAGTAGGATTAAACTCGTATCTGCGACTTCCTGTTTCTGACACGTTTTGGTCCCAAGTCGTCACCACCGTCATCATTATGATCATAATCATCATAATCATCATAAACACCATCTTCACCTTCTTTAACTGACATTTTAATACTTTTAAATATCATATTTGTTATGTTTAACAGTGTTTATTGTACATGTGTGCTTTATGTCTGGAAACCAAATTTCCCCCTCGACGGGGCAATAAAGGTTCAAAATGCACTGAATAATTAGCATAATAATCATAATAATACTAATTAGCTTTTTCACATCATCAACAATTATCATTAGCGTCTCGACCGCCATCATTAGAGCCACCATCGTTCTCGCTTCAGATCACAATCATAATAATGTTTAATTATCATAATTTTAATCATCATCATGACTGGCGCAGCAGTCACTGTCGCCACACTAACTGCTGCTGGTACCTTCAACACACACACACACACACACACACACACGCGCACACACACACACACACACACACATCACTGACCACACGGTGTATAGAAGCAGGCAGGCCCATTAATTCATATATGGCTCAATTATTAACATCAAAGCCGGATCTAACAAAAGAGGGAATAACTTCAAAAAGTCTGTTTTTAAACAGGACGGAGGTTCACCAGAGTTCATTGGGATTCTACTCATTTTAAGTCCAAAAAGATTCATCTCCCAAAATATCCATATATCTTCCAAGCCTCCGGACTCACAGTTCATTGACATTTAAAACTCTAAGAGGGGGAAAGCAGACATGTAAAATCCAAAGAATCCGTCACGTTGCAGAGCCCGTTAAACTGTACAATCCGTGCTGCTGGAACATCTGCCGATCTGCAGAGTTCACGCTTTCTGACGTCTTTTTTTTGATCACACGGGAGGATCCGTTGCATCGCCAATCCGACAAACTGTGGAGTTGTCAGTCAGTATGGCTGTAAATCTTAAAATCTTCTTAAAATCTTTCGCACAGCAGGAGTTCCTCAACAAAAAATCCTTACCATCCGTCTTATCGTACAACGTCCACTGCAGAATCCGTCACATGTTCGAATTCAAAACCTTGAAAAGTCCGTCAGCCGATGAATTTTGTTAATCCATCGCTCTGCAAACACTGTAAATTCCACCAACGCCACAAAATCCATCGTGCTGCAGAATCTGCTCCATTTTTTATCGTCCAATCTGTTGCACAAACTGTAAAAGTCCACTGATGATAAGCTTGAGTCAAGAGAACAGTGCCATTAAAAACACCACATCGTCTGCATATAAAGACACTCAACAACTCAATTATCTCGTTCTTTTCCCCCCATCCTCCATCTAGTCTACCACTCATTTATTTAAAAAAAATAAACCCAAAAGATTGATTGAAAGCTAACCACTGATTGGCTAAAAAATGAGACTTTCTGCCCAGCAGCTGAGGGACGACGGCCTTCATCCGACAACTTTATGGTTTTTTGTGCTTTGTGAAACCGATGAGATCTGTTTGAGTTTTTATTTGGTCAAAGGTTTTTTTATTTTTATTATCTCCAAAGGTTGCAGCCTGACAGAAAGGTTGTCATAGAAACTGTCAGCTATAGTCATAGTCCCCCTGACTCCACAAAGGGAGATTGTGTGTTCTTTCTCATCCATCTGTCACTTCTTTTATTCAATAAGTCCCTCTCAGGAGCTGCTGTCAGCTTCTACCAGGTCACTAAGTAACAAGAAAGTTCCTTTGACTGATTTCAGGTGGGTGGAGACTATTGTTGTGACAAAACTGTTCCATAGTTTTGTTTTCTGCCATAAACTGACTTTCTGTCATGAGTTCATGTGGTCAGAAAAAGCAGCTTTGGTTAGAAAATCCATAATGTAAGGCCTTTTCTGCACTGAAAATATGTCTTTATTAGCTGTGAGAATTGAAAAATGATGATGTAATATAATTGGTACTTCTGTGCAATCTGAACTAACTACAAATAAAGAAAATTGGTGAATAGGGGAGTTATTTCTGAAACAGCAAAGTTTGTGTAATAGTATAAGAAACTTTGAAATATTCTCTCTGTTTAAAAAGAAAATACTAAGAATGACATCTGGCAGGAAACAACTCTTGTTCTTTCTGGGTTTTTTTTTTTTGCCTTTTGAGTCAATTTTACTGACTTAAACATACTTTCTGCCATTTCATTGTGTGATTTGCAAATATAAAACATGAATTTTGTATGCCATTAATTCCCACAACTATATTAGAGTTGCATTTTTCAGAGGAAAAGAGTAATTTGGTGGGAAAAGAAATCCTTAATACAACACAACGGCTTTCTCTGTGCGGAACAAAATACTTATGATTAGTATATAATTGATATAGTATTAAAAGCTTGTGTGACCTTTTCATTTATGAAATATTCTCTGTTTTGTGTCTCAAAAGACAATGAAAAAGAAAAGTACTAAGAATGTAATTTGGCGAGAACAAAGTCTTGTTCTTTTTTTGTTTTTGTGATTTTTTGTCTTGTAAAATCACCAACATTTGCCTTGTTTCTCTTCCTTCTTTTTTGCTAAAAGGTTGATTTTTATGGCCATTTTTAACAGTTCAACTGTTAAAATGTATAGATGGAATAGAAGCCGGCTGAAAATGTACACTATCGTAAGTTAAATTCATGGGTCTTTTCTTATTTATTTGGGTCATCTGGCCAGAAAAAAGTCTTGTTCTTTTTGTCGTTTTTGGCATTTTTGTGTCATAAAATCATCAACATTTGCCTCATTTTTTGTGGCCAGAACAGTTCAACTGTTAAAATGGACAGATGGAACAGAAGAACCCTGGTTATTTTTCACGGGAGATTGGAAAATGAAAACTGGAACTTGGAAGTTAAATTCATGGGTCATTTCTTCTTTACTGCAATAAACATACTTTCTGCCATTTCTGATTTCTGTGGCCAAATATTAAAATGATTACATGGTACAGAAGACACAGATGAATATTTCACACGGGAGACCAACTGGAACTTTCACAAGTTTAATTCATGGGTTAGGTTTTTTTTTAAAGGGCTCTCAACAAATCCAAGTCTTCTTTCGTCCTTTTGGCTTTTTGTTTTGTTGTAAAATCTCAAACATTTGGCCTTGAAAATAGCTCGTTTTTTGTGCCTTGAACTGTTTAAACAATATAATGTAGAGTTGAAATGAGAAACTGGACCTTTGACAAGTTAAATTCATGGGTTAGTTTTTTGTGAAGGCTGTCAAAAGTCGATCAAACTTCTAACAAGTTTTCTGAATAATGTCAGCTTCAGTCTCCATCCCATTATGTCCTGTACTGGATGTGAAAACCTTTTTCGGGCTTCTTAATTCATTTTCATTTTAAGCTTTTTTTTAAAAAGGTTTTCCATCTCTGCTGTTTCAAACAAAACACACCACAACATGATTGCTTCCTCCACATGCTGCCTCCACATGCTCACAGCGAAATTTTCAGCTTTTATTTTCAAAGTAATTTCCCTAAAGCGAGGCTCTCAACAAAGCCTCTCAAACCTGCTGTTTTTGTCCAAACGGCTGGAGTTTTTGAAGCCCCCCCAAACAAAGCTGCTCTTTAAATTCTAGCTGAAGCAGTTTGAACATTGTTGTGGAGAGTTAATGAGTGCGAGTGAGTCCTCAGAGCGCTGCGATCAGAGGACAGCGAGTCCACGTTGTGTTAATTACAGCGCTGTTAAATGATCGACATGCAGCAGACTGCTGGTTAATCTGCCTCTTAATGTCAGCAGGTTTAATGTAGCGAACGCAGGAAGGTCTGATTCAAACTGTTCGGGGTTTCTGGTTCATGACCGATCTGCATCAGAGCCAAGAGCTGAAAACAGATTTATCCTGCAGAAAATATCATGCTGTCAGAAATGATGCTTGTTCATTAACCCTCTGAACCCCAACGAGCTGTTTCAGGCCTTTTTTTGTTGCTGCTCTTTTTACATTTTATTCACTGTGGCCTTGTGATTAACTTCAATATATGAAAAATATAGAGATGTATAAGTCCTGCGCAATCATGGCTAGAAGTGGGAACAACTCAAACATGTCTTTGTGCAGGATAACACAGTTAGAATGAGAGAAATCAGAAAAAAAAGAAAAAACGCAAGTTGAATGTCTCTGACAAACTAATTAAAAAAATGTAACAAAACAAAATGGAATTTATCCATTCAACACCTTTCCAAGTGGCCACAAATGTCACAAATATTGAAAAAAACAACAATTTTCTACACATATTGTACATATTGAAGTATCGTCATGTTTCCAGCCTCTCCTGTCCTCTCCTCTCTGCTCTGTGTAAACAGCCTCTCCTGTCCTCTCCTCTCTGCTCTGTGTAAACAGATTTTCAGTGATTATTTGTCACCGAATGTAATGTTTTTAACAGAATCTGGTTAGAGAAAACACTTTATTTTAAATTAAACATGTAGAATAAAGAGATTCGGACACAAATATCAACATTTTAAGTTTCGGTTTGGTCACTTTTTCTAACAGAAACTTTCATAACCTATGATACGTTCAAGGACTGTTGGAAAGATCAAACTCTGATGTTAATGCCAGTTTTTACAGTTTCTTTCTACTATAATTGTTATCTTTTTGGCAATCTTTTAAAGAAAACATGTTTGGGTTCAGAGGGTTAAAGAACAAGACATTTTTTCCTGAAGGTTTTCCATTTTTGGCTGATTCCAGGTCAAATAAGAAGGTGATGAATTCTGATCTGATCAGGATTTGTTTTTTTAGACTTTTAGCTCAGACTTGAGAAGCTTTCCGGCTGATGAAGCAGTTTCTAACATCTTTATCTAACATCTTTGCCACATTTATCATCTAACTTTGTGTAAAGTTGTGTCACAACACATATCGTACCTACTCAGAAAGGTTTGTTTTTTAGTTTTTTTTACCATAAATGACTGCAGTTTTATCTCATTTTGCCAGTTTCAAGGAGTTTCTAATCGTAACTGTAAGGTTAACAACTAATCGTTTTGCAGATAAAGTATTTTCTGCATGGGCATTTCAAAGGTTTTTTTTCCTACTAGTGAAATGCAAAAGTTAAAAGGTTGTTGGTGAAATAATCTGTTTCCATTTAAATGAAGAAACAGATTTTGTTTTGAGGCTAGTTGCTCGCTAGCGATGACTGAATCACTGCTAGCTAGCAGCTCTGAAAAAATAAATATTCCATCTGAAATAAAAAGTTTGCAAAACAAACGTCTTTAAAAGCAAAAACCAGTAGAGAGAGCAGCAGAACGACCGGTCGAGTCTCCTCATTAAGTCTTTTCACTCCGTCTGACTGCAGCAGCTGTTAGCATGGAGTCAGTCTGCAGTCGCTAGCGGCGCGGCGCTAGCCGAGGGCGGAGTTCGCTGGTTTACGCAGCCACTGGTAGAACTGCCGCCGGTGGAGGCGGTGCCAGCGCACGTTGCCCTCGACGATCTCCAGCGCCCGCGGCAGCGCAGGCCCCGCCCCCACGCCGCTCGTCTGGATGAACTCCTTCAACTGAGGAAGAAAAGACGAGAGAGGAAAGGAAGAGAAAGGACAAGAAGAAGAGATGACAGAAGAATGATCAGAACATCTCAGTGACACCCAGGAAGAAAAGGAATAGAGAAGCTTTTTTCATTATTTGACTATTTTCTCGTTATTTTGCCTTTTTCGTGATTTCGACTTTCTTTTTTTTTTTCATTTTGACTTTTTCTTGTGACTTCGACTTTTTTTTCACATTATTTTGACTATTTCTCGTGACTTCAACTTTTTTCATTATTTTGACTATTTTCTCGTTATTTTGACTTTTTTTTCGTGATTTCCACTTTTTTTTCTCATTTTGGCCTTTTAGTCATGATTTCAACTTTTTTACCGTGTGTGAATGAGCAACAACATAAAGAAGATTTCTGTAGTGGTGGAAAAAGTATTTAAATCTCTCACTGAAGTAAAAGTACTAATACCACACTGTGAAATTACTCCACAACTGTAAAGGTCCTGCATTCAAAACTTACTGAAGTAAAAGTACAAAAGCATCAGCATCAAAATGTACTTAAAGTATCAAAATTAAAAGTATCGGAAACAAGATTGCGACAAGTGTAATATATATATATCATCATTTTATATATATATCATCTTTTTTTGCCCTTAGGACAAGGCGAGTATGCAGAATGTTACAACTATACAACATAAATAACAAGACTTAGATACTTAAATAACTTCCTTCCACTTCACAGCTCCTTCAGAAGGAGTGTCCACATATTTTTGGCCACATAACATATTCTCTTCTACTCCAAAGTGTTGGAAAAGCTAAACTGTCGGGCAGCCAGCAGGTCAAACAACAAGAGCCTCTTGATGTAAGGGCTGGTAATTAAAAGGAAACTTTGTTTTCAAGGTTCGTAATGAGAGGTAAAAAATGTCCGGCATGAAAGTCGACGTATCAAAGTGAAGTGGGGCCGTTTTTTTTTCCTTTTTTTTTTTTGTCCGGTAATTAAACGGAAAGTTTCCAGGAGGTGCAGCGAGGTATTAAAGAGAAGCTTCTTCTTTTGTCTGAGGAGAAACTTTGAACTGTTGAGAGGAGAATTAATGTAATTTTTTTTAAAGTTTAAGGGCTGAAGAGGGAACTTTAGTGTTGTTCAGAGTTTGACAGATTCAGTGGAGCGCAGGAGAGAATCCATCCCTTCACCTCGCTCTAATGCAGCTCGTTTCCTTAACTGGTCTCCTCTTTCTATCCTACACTTTATGGAACTTTCTACCTCCGTGACTCACTCTAACTCTTTGGAGTTTAGGGCTATTTTGTTGGTTTTTGACTCTTTTTTATTCATTCTGCCTGTATATGCAACTTAAATAATAATCACCATTACCATGCTGGTATCATCTTTTTCAGCTCAACCTCACCTCAATATTATTTTGTCATTTCAAACACAAAAAAAACGCAAAAAAATAATACAAAAAACCTGTAAAAAAAAACAACTAAAAAAAAAGGCACACAAAATTACAAAAAACACCAATAAAAAATATACAAAAAAACACATTTCTTTTACAAAACCACCACACAGAAACACACATAAAAACCCACATAAAGACACAAAAAACACATAAAAACCACAAAAACTACAAAAAACACACAAAAATTTTTTTCCACAAAAAACCCACACAGAAACCCACATGAAAAACACACAAAAACACACCAAAAAACAAATAAAAACACACACAACGCACACAGAATTACAAAAAACTAAAAGTAAAATAATATTGGAAAATAATAATAATAATAATAATAATAATAATAATAATAGTTAGAGTAAAAAAACATAGTAATAAAATAATAAAAATAAAATAGTACAAATAAAAACAAGAATGAAGATAATAATGAAAGAATACAGATTATAATGCAATAATAATAATAATAGTAATGAAAATAATAATAAACCACAAAAATGACAAAAAACACGGATAAAATTACAAAAAAAACACAAAAGATAGCCCAAAATCACACACAAAAAAACTGAAAAACACAAAAGATTGCATTAAAAATGTTGAAACGCACACTGCAAAATCTGCCAAAAAAGTAAAATCCTGTTACTACACTTGGTCGTGGTGATTTTAACCATTGCTGAAAAAGAGTTGACGCACTAAATTGGACACGGAAACTTGTGGAAAAGCCAAAACTTTAGAGAAAAACTTTAGAGAAAAGCTGAGAGAAGAAGAAGTCGTGCTCCACCGCTTTCTTGGACTCCAGAGGGTTAAACACACATTTTTCAAATTAACTTTGTGGGCGGATTTTTCTTTTTCTCCCTCTCTTTAAAAAACAGCATTTTCATGAAACGAAATAAAAAAGACACATGATTCTTTTCATCCGAGGCCCTGTTTCTGTTGAGAGGTCCCATTTTAATTTGTGGTGATTGTGTTGGAGCCTTCGCAGACAGAGAGCCCACGCTGAGGCGAGCAGCCGTTACCATACCAACTGGTGTGAAAGAGACCTCAAACAAAATGGGTTTCATCATGAAAAATGAAATGAAGAGGCTGATTTTTATTCAGATGCGCTCCCACAAGCCTTTATGTTTGCACAAAATGGGAATATTAAAAAGTGACATTCAAAAAGATTTTTCTGTCATTTCTGCCTCCATCAAGTATCCTGGTAGTGCCATTGAAACTGTTATGATAAAAAAATTAAATATAATAAAATAATAATAATTAAATGGTGAAAATAAAATAACAATAATAATAATGATAAAAATATTAATAAAATAATACAATTATTAATAAAAGAATGATAATGGAAACGCATAACAATAATGGAAATTATAATCTAATACTAATAATAAAATAATATTGGAAAATAATAATAATAATAATAATAATAATAATAATAATAGTTAGAGTAAAAAAACATAGTAATAAAATAATAAAAATAAAATAGTACAAATAAAAACAAGAATGAAGATAATAATGAAAGAATACAGATTATAATGCAATAATAATAATAATAGTAATGAAAATAATAATAAACTAATACAATGAAATATAATTAAAAGCAATTAATAATAATAATAATAATAATAATAATAATAATAAAAAAGAGCGAAAATAAGAAAAATATTAATTACAATAGTGAATATAATAATAATAATAACAATAATAATAATAATAATAATAATAATAATAATAAAGAATAAAAATAAAATAAGAAAAATCAAAAATAATATTGAAAATAATAAAAATAAAATGATTATCATGAAAATAATGAAAACAATGATAAAATGATATCATAAAATATAAATAAATAAGTATATGCATATGATATCTGCGATATTCTCTTTGAATAATCAACAACTGAGTTTAAAATCTCTGCAAATATTTAAGGTATTTTCTGCAGTAATTCTCCTGCTCTAAAAGCCTCGGTGAACTTGTGCAGAAAACCTGCTGTTCCCCATACACACACACACACACACACACACACACACACTCACACACACGTCTCATTACAGACGGAGCATCAGGTTCCTGTTGGCTTCTCCTATAAAGGCTTTATTTTCTGGGTGGTGAGCCAGAGAAGTTGTTCTAAACTTCTTCCATTTAAGGATGAAGACGGAGGCCGCTGTGCTTTTCAATGCAGCCAAAATGTTTTTGTAGCCTCGACAGCATCGAGCCTCTGAGCTCTGCAGGAGCTTCCTTCCCCCTCACAGCTGGATCTGCTCTGAAGTGAACTATCAGCTGTGAGGCCTGATACAGACAGGTGTGAGTCTGCTACAAACCAGGGCCAGTCAGCTGCGTTTACCACAGCTCTAAAAACGTCTCAAAGATGATCCGGAGAAAGCTTTTCCACACTAAAAATGTCCAAAAATGACTTGATTTATGTCATATATTTGTTGGGTTGTGTACTCATTATCCAAAAAGTTTCAAACTGTTTTCAAACCCAAAGAAATCTGTAATTCTAATCAAGGTGATGCTCCATTAGTCTCCCTTCTGTCGCCTGTCAGCAGCGTCAGGTCCCCTTTGTGCTGCCAGAAATTGTCATAAATTAACTTTTTTTGCAGTTTTAGGCAATATTTTTATCATCAACTTCTCAGGTCTTGGTGTTTTGTTCACCAGCTGACGGATTTTTGTCATCAGACATCTGGATCTGAAGTAATTAGAGAAACAAGCTGAGCCAACAGCAAACAGCCCACCGAGTCCACCAAACTCCATTGGAGAAACATTCATTTTTAACGTGTAACCCTTTTATTGTTAACCCTTAATAGGGCACTCATTGAAACACTTGCAAATTCCAAATTTCAACCCTAGAGGATATTGGAGGATATCACATTCTGCCAGAAGGTGTAAAAAACAACAGCATATGGACCCAGAGGAGGGGGGTAGCCTAATATTTTGAGAAAAAAAGTTTACGAGATTAAAGTGGCAAATCTATGAGAAAAAAATGCACTGATTTATGAGATTTAAAGTGAATCTGTGAGAAAAAAAATGCTTTTTTTCCCACTTTTTTCTCATAAATCAGATACAGAGCTCAGATATAACAGCTATAAGCTCTCAAATACTTTTTGGATTTCATTTCTATCTGCTACAGAGGCTGAAAAATCTATTATTTAGTAGAAGCGTTGACACTTCTGTTGAATTTACAGAAAAACTTCAGGTTTTAGGGGCTTATTTTAAAATCGCCCAGAGGTTTTACAGGCATTTTTTTTACAGATGTTTTAGGCCTAAATAGGTTAAACTGCATGTTATCAGCATAAACTATGTATAGACTTGTGTAGAGACTATATATATAGACTATGGAGAGACTTGTGGGAACACAGAGAGCCTATTTTCGTTCAGATAGCCTGACGTCAGAGGTCATGGTATTAGAGAAACAAGCTGAGCCAACAGCAAACAGCCTACAGAGTCCACCAAACTCCATTGGAGAAACAGCGATTTTTAACTTGAAACTGCTTTTTTCAGTGTTTTTATGGTTTTAGTCAGCAGGTGTGTTTGTTTTAGAGAGGAGGAGGCCTCTGAGGAGAATTCTGCTCCTGAACGATGAACACTGAAGGAATCCTCACAGGAGAAACTGACTGAAATGACGCAAATGTCGGTGAAAACAACAACTCCCATGATGCTACAGGACTTCACGTAACCAAAGTAACAGCAGAAAATGACACATTGTGCATTGAAAACATTTGCAAACAATCAAATGTGGTTATTGTTTTATCATTATGAGATATTAGGTGTAATTGATACACTGGAAACCCTGTAAAATATTACAGTCATTTTCTTAAAAATAACCGATTAGTTGTTGTATTTTAAAGGTTTTTATAGATAGGCCAAAGATAATACGAATAAAAACATAAAACTAGATGTTCTCCTCATTTTACCTCTTAGATGTTAGATGTGAACCCAATAAAATAATAAATAAAATAAAGAAATACTTAAATAATGTCCATTTAATGTTGTATGTATCTATGGCATCAAATCTATGGCATCACCCTTACGGGTGATGCCAACCTCTTCTATGAAAAGCACTAACCCTAACCCTCAAACACCAATTTGATTATAATTATTAATCAAAGTTCCAAATTGATAGTTTAGTAATCTTATTAGGAGTAGTAGTAATTAATAATGAGTTGGCTATTTGTTAGGGCTTTAATCAGCAGGTTTGTGCTGCCAGAAATGGTCATAAATTCACTTTTTATGCAGTTTTAAGCAGCATTTTTATGATCAACTTTTCAACAAAAACAACAACTCCCATGATGCTACAGGACTTCACGTAACCAAAGTAAGAAAAAGCAGAAAATGACACATTGTGCATTGAAAACGTTTGGAAACAATTAAATCTGGTTATTGTTTTTAGAATTATGAGATATTAGGTGTAATTGATACACTGGAAATACTTTCTGAAAGCCTAATTTACTATATTTCTATATCTGTGAAGCTTGTTCAGAGTGAAAATCTGGCCCATTGTCGCTGTAATTCAGCCTGAATATTGTGTGTTTGTGTGTTTACCTCGTTGAGTTCTCTGTCCGTGTTCAGGAACTCTGTGACGCCTCCGATGAGCTTCGAGTTCATGAACAAAGCTTCACCGTAACTGAAGACAGAGAGAGAGAGAGAGAGACAGTTAGTGTGACACATGTTTTGCAGTACAAACATACTTGTCGACGCTCCAGAGTTTCCTGTTGTTTATTACGGTATCCAGTTTTCCCCCAGGGTCACAATTATCCCACATTCTTCCTGGTTTCTGACACATTTTTACACCTTCTGGTTTTAAAAGTTTATAGTTTGAACCCTCTGGAGTCACAGATCACATGACTTCTTCATAAAACCTTCAGCAGCGAGATTCCTCTAAAGTTCTGCTTCAAACTCCACGAGGCCACTTTGTGTTTAATGATGATAGAACAAGTAAAATCGGAGATAAGGTCATATATATTTAGTGTAATAATATAGAACTAGATGTTCTCTTCATTTTACCTCTTTAAAAAATAAGGAAATACTTTAATTAATAACAAAATAAATAAATGTAGAAATAAATAAACAAATACATAAAATACCTAAATAAATCATACAATGAATATATATATATATATATATATATATGTATGACAGTATGTCTCTGAAAACTTTTGCCGCCAGACTTTTTACCATTTTTTATGATTTCTTTCTAAATATTTTTACATTCAGTTTTAAGTTTTATTGTAAAAAAACAACAGAAATTTGCCAAAATTTTACATTAAGCAAAATGTATTTTATGTATTTCTTATGAATATAATTCAATGTAATTCAACATTCCAAACCATTAAGCAATTGAATAATACTGTAAAATAAAATCTGTAGTGTCCCATTATATTATTTACAGAAAATAATTAAAAATTATATTTTATGGTTAATATTTCTAATAAAAGTATTTTTATGGCATTTGCACTTAATGTAGAAAAAAAAACAAGAAAAACCCTGTAATATAATTTTCTTGAAAATAACACACAAAATATGTGTTCATATCTATATCTGTACTCTGACACACTTTGATATTTTCCCTCTAAAGGTTCTTTCCAGGTAAGAGAAGAACATGAAGAGAGCTTCTGACTCACCGAGCGTTCAGGATGTCCCACTTTTCTCTGAAGTACTTCCAGGCGAGGTTTCGGCCCTGCGGGTTTCTGCCCACGTGGATGATGACATCAATCACATCCTGCTCCGGGACGAGGTCAGAGGTCAGGGACAGGTTCAGCAGCCTGGGGACACGATGGGGACAAGGACCGGCTCAGAAACCATGGTAACAGTAATCATCATCAATCAAGATTAAAGGAGGTTTTTCTGGACCTGGGAACAAATCAATACCTGGGAAATATTTTTGTCTTTAATCGGATTATTTCCACTACCGCCCAATACCCGGAATGAGGGGTCTCACTCGCCGAACCACCCCTAATTTGAATACGGGCCATCTGGAGCGGACTTTTGTCTGGACTTTTTCCGTCCCTGTCTAAGAGCAGGGTCTTTTTTCTCCTCTGAAAAAAGCCTGGTTACTGATTGGATAGAACGCTAAGCAGGATGTGACGTAGTACTCTACGCCACAACAACACGCCATTTGTAAAAGCCGGAGAAGTGTTGCCAACTTAGCGACTTTGTTGCTATAATTAGCAACTTTTCAGACCCCCTTACGACTATTTTTCAAGAAAGCAGCTGGACATAAATCAAGCAACTTTTTCTGGTGTTATGGGAGACTTTTGGAGACTCGTTCTTACTCTTCTTAATGAGTTGCAGGGGCGAACGAGTTGAAGTGGCACTGTCCTCCTGCAGCAGTCTCTCCCAGCTGCAGAGCCGGAGGGGAACCCTAACCCTAGCGTCCAGTCTGCAAATTGCTAATATGCTAACAGTTAGCTCTGTAGCAGTACAGTGTGTATGTGCTGCTGCTGCTGCAGGAGGTGTTCACGATCTCTGTTTGTTTACAACAAGCACCGGACACTCTGTGCACAGTTAGTGATGTCGGTTAATTCACCATCACTATGTTTATTATATAATTAGCCATGCTGCTTTGTTTATGATCAGCTGCTGCCGTTGTGCACAGTTAGCAACGTCGGCCACAGTTGAGTCTCCCGTGTTTAATCCGTCGCGTATGTGATCACGGTCGACACTGAAGCTAAAAGAGTATACGACGGTTGAAAACCATACATCACCTCCAGAGTCTGTAAATTTCTCTCTGGCCTTTTTGTAATGGAGACACGCAGAGTGAGCGGACTTTTGAGAGGATAAGAATAAGAATAAGAATTATAATAATAAAATGTAAAAATAAATCTATAATGTCCAACTACATTGGTTTATAGATTTCAATGTCCATTTTATGGTTAATATTTGGAATAAACATAAGAAAATCTCGCAAAATAAAAGAGTAAATTTCTGGAGGATGTAAGCAGGAATCCATGAAAGAGAGACACATCAGTGAAAGTAATCTGATTACTGCAGTCTGTCTGTCAGTTTGAAGGGATTTAAAGACGTGAGACACAACTGAGAGTTTCACAATAAAAGTGATGTTCACTCATCCAGCATTGTGTTCAGAGTTCACCTTCATCTTCTTTAACTTGCTGCTTCCTCCACATCGCTGTGTGTGTGTGTGTGTGTGTTGTTTGTAGCTGCTGTCTTTTCATTAAACCACCAAATCAATTTTCTCCCTCTCTCTTCTCCCACAATCCCCCTGTGCTGAAACCATTTCCCGTGTGACCAATCAGTGTGTTTCTGTGGTGTGGTTATTTTTTGTTTGTGCCTCAGAGTGTGTGTGTGTGTGTGTGTGTGTGTGTGTGTCAGGCAGGTATTGATTTTCCAGCCACAGTAAACTGTTCTGCAATCAGAGAGGTAGTACTGCATGTTCAGATAGCAGCTATCACACACACACACACACACACACACACACACACACACACACACACACACACGTCTCACTGTACAGTTCTGGGTGTGTGTGATCCATCCTCGCCATTTTTCTCAACGAGAGATAGCAGCAGTTAACTCCCGATAAAATACTCTGCTGTAAACACACACACACACACACACACACACACACACACACACACACACAGTAACAGGACGGCCAAATTAACGTACACGATTCGAAACATTCAGCAAGTTAGAAATCGATCAAAGTCACCTTCAGTTTTTATTTTTATTCATTTGGGTCAAAATCGCTTTACTGTCAAATACAAAAAAAAACTTTTTTTATGTGTGTTTTTGTGTATATTTTGTGTTTTTCTGTTTTTTGTAATTTTATTGTTTATGTTTTTTGTGTGCTTTTTTGTCATTTTTTTGTGTGTGTTTTTATGTTCAACATGTTGATCCAGTAAGTCAAAATGAAAAAATAATAATCAGGTCATGTAGGTGAGGTTGTGCTGAAAACAAAGATACCAACACGGCATGGTGAACACTTTATAAGTCGTTTATACAGGCAGAATGAAAAGGAGTCAAAAACAACAGAATGGCCCCAAACTCCAAAGAGTTAACTAAGTTAAACCTAACTCACTTCCATGTAATATTAAAGCGGCTGCTCCTACTTATTGTTTGGGTTTTACAGCCGGATCCTTTACTGTTGCGCTTCAGTCTCACGGCTCTCTTTAATCTCAGCCAGCAGCAGCTTCCAGCCAACAAGCTGCCATAAAACCACTTTACACAGACAGTCAGAGAGAGGAGGGAAGGTCACAGGGTCACTGTTTGATGCTGCAGCAGCGTGTTTACATTCATATGTAGGGAAATGAGAGTCGATATGAATATTGATCATTTGTTTTGCTTGTGGCATAAATGAACCCTGAGGAGAAGATTTTAAACAGCCACTTCTGACTCAATTTCAGATCAATAATATTGATTAATGGAGCTTTGAAAGCAAGCCGTCTCCACCTGCAGACATCGTTTGGTGTAAATTGCAATGTTTTCTTTAAAAGATTGCCAAAAATACTATGTTTATCGTAGAAAAAACAAACAAAAACAGGCATTATCGTAGAAATTTGAACTTTCCAACGGTCCTTGAACAGATCACAGGTTATGAATGTTTCCATTATAAAATGTGACCAACCCAAAGCTCAAAATGTTGAAATTTGTGTCAGAATCTCTTTATTCTACGTGTCTGTTTGTCTATTCTACAGGCTGTTTACACAGAGCAGAGAGGAGAGGACAGGAGAGGCTGCAAACATGACAATGATGAGAATATGCAATCTGTTTATATATATTTTTTTGGTCTTTTTCTGTGATTTTTGGTAATTGTGAGGTTTTTTTTCTCATTTTATGTCATTATTTTGTAATATTGTGTCTTTTTTGGTAATTGTGTGGGTACTTTTGGCATTTTACATATATTTTTGGTCATTTTGTGTCTTTTGTGGTGATGTTAGGTCTTTATTTTTGGTCAATTTGCGTTGTTATTTGGTAATTTTGTATCTTTTATTGGTTATTTTATGTATTTCTTCAATATGTACAATATGTGGAGCAACCTTTTGTGGCACTTGTGGGCATTTGGAAAAGTGTTTATGTATAAACTATGTTTTATTCCAATTCTAAATTTAAAAAAATCTCAGAAATATTCATCTTTTTTTCTGATTTCTGTCATTCTAACTGTGTTATTCTGCACAAAGACACGTTTGAGTTGTTCTCACTTCTAACCATGGTTGTGCTGATTCCATAGAGCTGCAGGACTAATAGATTTATAGAGAATTTTGCATTGTTGCATTGTTACATTTTTTGGTCATTTTATGTCTTTTTATGTAGTTTTTTGGTCATTTTGTATCTTTTTTGTGTATTTTAATGTATTTATTGTCATTTTGCGTCTTTTTTGTGTCTTTTTTGTGTCTTTTTTGGTCATTTTGTGTCATTTTTGGTATTTTTTTGGTCATTTTATTTCCTTTTATGTATTTCTTTGGTCATTTTGTATCTTTTTGTGTCTTTTTATGCATTATTTTGGTCATTTTGTTTCTTTTCTGTGCCTATTTTGGTCATTTTGTGTCATTTTTGGTCATTTTTTTGGTCATTTTGTGTCTTCTTTGTGTGTTTGTAACAACATTCGTGGGCACACTTGTGGGCATTTGGAAAAGTGATTCAACTTGTGTTTTTCTTTTTTTTTCTGATTTCTGTCATTCTAACTGTGTTATTCTGCACAAAGACATGTTTGAGTTGTTCCCACTTCTAGCCATGATTGTGCTGATTCCACAGAGCTGCAGGTCTTATAGATTTATAGAGATTTTATATGTTGCAGTGAAATCGCTGGTACCTGTTGAGGAGGAAGGTGTTGTCGGAGCAGGTCAGAGCCTCCAGCAGGATCTTCTTCTCTGAGACGGCGTTGGTCGAGTGAAACTTCATCCAGATGAACTCCCACACGTCCTCGTCCATCAGACTGACCCCGGTGCAGTACACGATGTCTCTGATGTTGAGAGGAATCCTGCAGAAACACAAAACCAGCCGTCAGTGCAACACACCTCCAGTCTGCAGCAACATGTGAGTGTTTGTCTCAGGATGAGAGAGTGAGAGCGACCGGGGGAAGGTAATAAAGCCAGAAACCCCGATAACACACGTCTGCAGGATTAGCAGGACTCTCACTGGATGCTAATTGAGAAATTCAGATTCCATTAGGGAGCTCCATTAAAACTTCTTCTGTGGACTCATAAAATGCAGAGAGAGAGACACTCTGGCTCCACCTGGGAATCCACCAAGTCTCAATAGCCCTAATTGCTGTGTGCACTTCTTTGTGTTGGAGTTTAATAGAAGCAGTGTTATCTATGGACAGTATAACTCTCCTCTACTCTCCATGTTTAAATCAAACTATCGTAACACGACCTGAAGACTACTTTGAGTTTAATTTGTCATAAATCTCTCATAAAAATTCTTTATCCAATCGCAGAAATGAAAGTCTAAACTTTGTGAAACCAAATCACGGCATGGATTTCTCTCTGGTGTCTTAATATGATATTTTTGAGACGTTTTTGTCCATTTTTATCCATTTTTGATATTAAAAAAATGAAGTAATTCAGCATCAAATGTGTGAAAAACAAATGGGTATCGACCAAAAAATTGCTGCAACAACTTATAGTTAGCTGGATTGGACTTCAGAAGGCCAAATATTAATGTTCTGAACCACTATACACCTTAATAGTTGAATTAATTGATCAATTAAGTAATTTTTATTCGAGATTTCAAACTATAACAACTTGACACACAGTGCTGAGCTGCAGATATTCACCACATTCATGTTGTTGACCTGCTATCTCCCCCTGAAATTCACTGACCACAACCCCCAAATTCTCTATAAAATGGGCCGAACGCTAAGAGGTTAATTAAAATTGTGACAGTGTATAAGGGCGTGCAACATATTGATGAAAATATATGAAAGCCATTCCAAAACAATTATATTTCATGAGTTATTGCAGCAATTTTTGGTAAGATTTGCTGCTAAATTGTACCTTTTTTGCATTTAAAATCAATAAAAATGGTTAAAAAAAGTCCCTGAATAGCACATTAAGGCACCAAGACCTTGAAGAACACCATAGAAAAGACCATGCTGTGAAAGGTGTGGTACAATTTTTGATTTGTTGTTTTTATTCAGTCACAAACACACTTATTCCAGCTGATGGTTCCATAAAGGGACTGACCAAGCAGCAGCTGAAAACCTCTTTAACAAGACACTTGAAACCATTTTCACGTTGTACTTTGAGCCATTAGGCCTCTGAACGAGAGAGATGGAGGTGAAGATAAGGAGTGATTCAATCAGAGAGCTGTCAGCTGCATGAACTAACGCACAGCTTCACTTTGAGGACATTTGTAAAGAGAAAAAACAAGCCAGCAGATATCAATCACGATCAAATGTTGGCGGTAATGCTCCGTCTGGTTGCAATTTGCCATTATAGAGACAGAGAATCATGTCAGTGCAGATCTACAGCACGAGGGGGAGCCTAAACGATGTTTTAGTCACACTCATAGAACCAGAGTTATTATGGGTTACTACTGTTTCACACACACATATATATATATATATATATATATATACACATACACACCCTGCATGCCCCAGCTGGTTACTGGCCTGAATCATCAGTAAAGCAAAAAGGTGAACATTTCCTTCACACTATAATGTGAGTGTGATTGTGTGTTTGTGTGTGTGTGTGTGTGTGTGTGTGTGTGTGTGAGTGTGTAGTTGACCTAAATTGTCAGTAAACCAAAACTAAAAACTTTCATCACAATACAGTGAGCTCAGCTGGCAGCAGAAATGATGTACCAAACACCATGTGTGTGTGTTTATTGACCGAGTGTGTGTGTGTGTGCATGTGTGTGTGTGTGTGTATTAGGTATTGGTGTGTGTGTGTGTGTGTGTGTGTGTGTGTGTGTGTGTGTATTCCGAGTGAGTGCAAAATGAGTGATGCAGGGACAATTACATCATTCACCGACCTGGGAAATCATTTTAGAGATGCTCCACTTAAGAGCGAGCTCTAACACACACTCACACACCTACACACACACACACACACACACACACACACACATACACACACACACACACACTCACACTCAGGCCAGCTTCCAGATTACTGCTGACTGTGGCGCTAAAGTCCTTCTCAGACGACATCTGCCAAACACTTGATTGTGTGTGTGTGTGTGTGTGTGTGTGTTTATCTGAATATGAGTGTGTTTAAGCAGATGACATGATGTCTGAGCTGCTTGTTTATCATGTAAAACATTAAACACCACTGACTCTACTAGTACTGCTACTACTATTACTCTTTTATCACCTGTCCTTCTGCAGCCGCCGCTGCTGCTATTTCTAATAAAAATAACAGTAATAATGTAGCGTTTTTTTCTCTGCAGACTATAAAATGGAGGAACAGAGTCTGTGGAAACCTCCAGATGGCTCTGATCCCATTAACTAACCCACTGAGTGTGTGTGTGTGTGTGTTTTAACAGTCTGTAGAGGATGTTTTATATCCTAAAGCTCCATCTTTCTCCTGAAATATCTCTCCCTCCCACTCAATTCTTCCTCTGCATCAGACTCCCAACCTGACAGTAAACATGTCCCTCCACCATCTGCTCTGCCTGTCTGTCTGACTCTGCAGTCTAAATGTCACTCTGAATTTTAGAAAATCACTTCGGCGCAGTGATAAAACATTTAAAGTACCCGACAGAGCAGTGCGAGCTCTGTCAGGTAGTTAAAGCCTGACTGAGGACGCCTGCTGTTACTGTGACCGCAGCACATATTGTCTTGTCAGCACACGTGTGACGGGAAGTGTCTGTGATTTTAATCTCCACGACCTCACAAGCTGCTGTCCTCGGGGTCCTGACAGCAGCATGCCCAACTTACTTTACAAGACAGACAAACATCAGACGTTAACTCTATGGAGTCTCGGGCTAGTTTGTTGCAAGGTTATAATAGTTTTGGATTTTTTATTAGTTTTAGTTTTAATTTCGTTGTCAATTTTTGTTTTCGAATTCAGTATTTAGTTTTTGGAGTGAGTTTGCTAGTTTTGATTAGTTTTATTTTTTGGAAAATGCTGAGTTTTAGTTTTGTTTTTATTAGTTTTAGTGTTAATTTTAGTTTTTTTGTAATGGGGTATTTGTTGGGTGCCAGATTCGATAAGGTCACAATAAATGTTTCCTTTATTTCCTTTGTCTGATCCATCTCAGCCCCAATAAGTTTATTAGGTCATAAAACCAGATAGATGAAATAGATTTCATATCAACCAAAAAGGTTTACGTATGAAAAAAGTTGACAAAGACGTTTTGACTTACTGGATAAACATTTTGAAATACAAAAAAACACATAAACACACACACACAAAATACATATAATGAATGAAAATGGGTTAAGGTCTCCTAATTGCAGCCCACTTTATGCTAATCCCATGCAGTTTGAGGCAAAAACCACATCTTTTTTGTAATGCATTAAAATGTTTTTTTTTTTTTTGTCTTATTGCATTCGAATCTTTGTTCATCCTGGGGTCCTGAAACAGTCTGTGAGCTGCATAAATCGGGTCTGACTGGAAAGCTGACAATTTTTATTTGGGTTGTTCCCCTTTATGTACATGCCCGCTTTATGCCAACACCATGCATTTTATGGCATTACAAATATGTTATTTCCACCTGTTTTATGTGATTATTTCTGCATCCTGGGGTCTCTAAACCGTCTGTGAGTTGCATAAACTGTCTGACTGGAAAGCTGCATAGGAAAGGTTGCTAAATGAGGCTGCAATGTTTGGCTAAGTGAGGGAAAAAAACTGACATGGCTATTTTACAAGACGTCTCTTGACCTCTGACTTCAAGATATCTAAAAAAATGTAAATGTGTTCAAGTCTCCTCTTTACAGACATGCCCACTTTATGTTAGTCTTGTGCAATTTGAGGAAAAAACCACATTGTTTTTGTAATGGATTAAAATGTGTTTTTTTGTCTTATTGCATTCAAATCTTTGTTCATCCTGGGGTCCTGAAACAGTCCGTGAGCTGCATAAATCGGGTCTGACTGGAAAGCTCACAGTCTTTCCTTGACTTCTGACCTCAAGATAACTGAATGAAAATGGGTTCAAGTCTCCTATTTGCAGACATGCCCACTTTACGCTAATCCCATGCAGTTTGAGGCAAAAACCACATCGTTTTTGTAATGCATTTTAGTTAATGCATTTTGTCTTATTGCATTCAAATCTTTGTTCATCCTGGGGTCCGTAAACAGTCAGTGAGCTGCATAAATCGGGTCTGACTGGAAAGCTGAGACTCTCATGGATTCAATGAGCCCAATTTTCTTCATGTGTGATGATGTTAGTAGCATTTAATTGCAGAAAGAGCATTTCCTCACAATATATGTATATATGTATATAAAATTATAATTTTGGGAAATGGAACTGCATATAGCGGGTATGACTGGAAATATTAAAACCTAATGTTTCTTTGTGTTGGACAAAGAATTAGTAGACGGTGAAACGGAGATGGTCTTTTTTCTTATGTTGATAATGCTCTCAACCACTCATAAAACATTCTCTTACCTCAGAGGGATTGGCCTTTTTTATCGATTATATGTGAATATTGAACCCGGTCTCACAGAAATCCGTGAAATAGCCACGGAATCGCTCAAATATCCGTGAAACTGACACGGATTTCGCTACAATGCTAGTTAATGACAGTCATATCCCATGGCTATTGGTTTGTTCCAAGTCACGTGACTTTCAAGGTCCCAGCGGTCAGAACAAAAAACATGGCGGACAGTTCTCTCTTTTTAGTGAAAAATCAATATTTTGACTTAGTTTCTGCATAAAAATGGATTTTGATCACATTTCTAGCAAGAAATATATGTTTTATTTTCTAAATCTTCACTCAGTGAATGTACATAATCACTTTGTATGTTGGAATAGCCACGGGATATGACTGGCATTAACTTGCATTGTAGCGAAATCCGTGTCAGTTTCACAGAAATTTGAGCGATTCCGTGGCTATTCCACGGATTTTGAGTTAAGCGAAATCCGTGGCTATTTCACGGATTTCTGTGAGACCATGTTGGAATATTTGTGTATCCTGGGCTTCCTAAACAGTCTGTAAGCTGCATAAATCGGGTATGACCGGAAAGCTGAGACTCTTGTGGGTTCAATGAGCCCAATTTTCTTCATGTGTGATGATGTTAGTGACTGAAACTTGACCTCAATATATAAAATTTGCTGCTGTGACCTCTAGGATAATCACAGCCTCGTGAAACTTTACAACCACAAACTAGAGACCTGGAGCATTCACAGGATGTGCTCCTTCAAGTGGAAGTTTTGTGGAAGCAGAAGTTTTTAGAAACCAAATCACAGCATGGATTATTCTCTGGTGTTCCTCAAGGTCTCATGATATTTTAGAGGGCTTTTTGATTATTTCAATCAACTCCTGAGAGGTCAAAAATGTTTAATTTTGCACCAAATATGTGTAACATCCATGGCAACCTAAACATTGCTGCAGCAACTCATGAGACAGAATTGGCCTTCACATACTTCGATCATAAGCTTCTAAGCCATTCTGCACACTAAACTTTAAATATTTGAATAGGCATCCCACCAACATTTATTACAGATTTATGATACACTGCAGTGAGCTGCATCTCAAATTCATCCACAGGTTTCACCTTTCAGATGATGAACACCACTATCTACTGTTGACCTGCTATCTCCTCTAAAAAACCACTAAAAGCAACTAAAAAACACAAAACATTTTCTCTATGTGGGTGTCAGAGAGTTCCCTGTCCGTGTTTTAATATTATATCTAATGTTAATGTGTGATTTTTGTCCATTTTTGTGTGTTTTTTTGTGTGTTTTTTGTCATTTTTTGTGTGTTTTTATTTGTGTTTTTTGTGTTTTCAGGTGGGTTTTTTTTGTCATTTTTGTGTGTGTCTTATGTGTGTTTTTTTGTGTTTTTATGTGTGCTTTTTTTCATTTTGTGTGTGTTTGTGTGTATGTTTTTGTGTGTGTTTTGTGTGTGTTTTTTGTTGAGTCTTTATGTGCTTTTAGTCATTTTTTGTGTTTTTGAGTGTGTTTTATGTGTTTTTTTGTCATTTTTTTGGGTGGTTTTTGTAAAGAAAATGTAGGTGTTTTCGGTGTTTTTGTGTGTTTTGAGTGGGTTTTTATGTGGGGTTTTTTGAAGCTCCTATGATTGAACTTTTATCTGGTTTTCTCAGCGTATCTACATATCATATATAAATAACATGTAAATAAAACATGTGTATTTTCAATAAATAGATGGACTCCAGAGGGTTAACTACAATGCTTTAGTAAACAAATGTTCCACCATTTGTTGCCAGTTTATCAGCCCAGCACACACCTGGTGCAGGTGGTATAAAAGCCTTGAAACACTGAACACAAAGCTCAGAGAATAGAAGAACCAGCGGGGTTAAATGGGGGCCCAGCGGCTCATTGTTGCCCGGGGCCCCCTACCAGGTTAATCCATCAACGGCTGCAGCTGCACTAAGATACATTTAAAAAACAGCTCTTTTTCTGATCCATTTAGACGCTTCATTTACAATAAAACCCCAGTGGGGCACGATTAATATTCCAGAGGGATGTGGGCGCTAAAATATTAGCTGTGCTCTGCAGTAATTACACTCATTGTCCCGGGATTTCAGCCAGAGTCACATTACAGCAGTACAGCAGGTGGTTCCTGACACCCTGTTCATGCAGGAGACGCAGGTGTGACGCAGGTTTGACTCAAATCAAAAGGCTTTTTACTGTCACTGTCACTTCTCTCTGCAGCGACTGTAACTGCAGCTCGGCTCACGTCGCGGCAGAGGAGCTGAATTAATGTGTGGAGAATTACATAAGTGTTAAATTCATGTGTTCCACGTCTCCCAGTTAGGTATAAGAAGGTCGGACGAGCTTCTCTGGTGACTTTAATTATTGCAGCGTTCTGATAAAAAAGCAGCTCTGCAATTAATACTGTAGCATGGGGAGGAAATCCACATACATGTGCTCCCCAGATGGGATTAGAACCAGAGAAAAATAAAATAAGAGTATTAAGAACTTGAAATATTTTAATTGATTGACAGCCCTAATTTAAACAGTACTCGTCCATGTTTTTCAATTCCTCATTAACCATTGAGGCATGGGTGAAAAACTAAGTTTACTTGAAAATTCAAAGAAACTCAGTAAGAGTAATCGATATACAAATCTTAGTAGATATAGTACATCTAGTTGATATAGTATATCTATTAGATAAAGTACATCTAGTAGATCTAGTACGTCTAGTACATCTAGTACATCTAGTAGTTTTAGTAGACCTAGTACATCTAGTACATTTAGTAGATCTGGTACATCTAGTACATCTATTCGATCAAGTACATCTAGTACATCTAGTAGATTGAGTACATCTACTAGATTGAGTACATCTAGTAGATATAGTACACCTGGTATATCTAGTAATTCTAGTACATGAAGTACATCTAGTACATCTGGTACATCTAGTAGTTCTAGTACATCTAGCACAACTAGTAGATCTAGTACATGAAGTACATCTAGTACATCTAGTAAATCCAGTACAGTACATCTAGAACAACTAGTATATCTAATACACCTAGTAGATCTAGTATATCTAGTACATCTAGTACAACTAGTACATCTAATAGATCTAGTAGATCTAGTCATCTAGGTTCAAGGCCATAATTTGATTTCACTTGGGATTCAAACATTGTTTTAAAACTACAAATGTGACATAACTGCCATATTTTCATGTAGTGTACCACACTCATGTGCTTGATTGTAATTTTTTTTGTTTTGCAGATGCTGCTATTATTTCTATAACAAATAAAGCTGATTTCAATTCATCTGAGATTTAAAATTGTCAACATGACCACCCAAGTAAGAATTCATGTTTTTACAGGTGCAAGATCCAATCAGATATGGATATTTTATTCTTCTTTTGTATTATTTTATATACATTCAAACCTGTAAACAGTGTGTATACAGTGTGCATGTGTGTGTGTGCAGAGAATTACATAAGTGTTAAATTCATGTGTTCCACGTCTCCGAGTCAGGTATTAGGAAGGTCAGATCAGCTTCTCCGCTGACTGTAATTATTGCAGCGTTCTGATAAAAAAGCAGCTCTGCAATTAATACTCGAGCACGGGGAGGAAATCCACATACATGTGCTCCCCAGATGGGATTAGAACCAGAGAAAAGAGCTGAAATATTTTTAAAAAAGACATCACCCCTGGAGAGATCAGCCCTTCATGAATGTAGATTTATTTAACACTGAAAATGGAGCGTTTCCAAATTGCTTCTCAAATTTTGTGGAAGGCCACACTTGGATGTGGACGTGAAAAAATGGAGCGTTTCCAAAAATATGCTGCCATATGGTCGCCATGTGAACCGCTCCCTCGCCGCCAAAAAACAACTTAACTTTGGAAAACTGACAAACACAGTTGGCGGAACGGTTAATAAAAAGGTGTTGAAATCTGCCGTTTCGTAACGTAAAAAAAACCACGAGAGTGACATTAGTGTCGCGCACCGTCTCCGAGAACCCATTCATAAAAACGAGTCTGGAACAGTGTTTAATTTAGTGTTTTTTAATTTAAGCGCCCCTCTTATCGCCAGCTCCCTGCTGTCCCGTACACAACACCAGCATCTGTTTCTATTTAATTTGCCGTTTGAAATCTAATTTTGCAGATCTCGTTAAGGACCCGGAGGGAGCGAATGAGCCAGCAGCACATGAAAGAGAAAAAGTTAAAGGCAGAGAGACAAAAGAGGAGAGAAGAGAAGAGGAGAGGAGAGAACGAGCGGTAGAATAAAACAAATGGATCGATGTTGGACGGGGAGGGGAGGTGTCTGTTGTCTCTTTTACCTTTATAGGTTAATTAACAGCAGAACATGCTCAGCATGAGAACACAGTGTCACTCAGGGTTTACTACAGCTCACATTTTAAAATAGAAATGTGTTTTTATCCCGAGCAGCAACATTATGTAACCCTCATCCACTCACACCGAGCTGCACTTTATTCTGACTTCATTCAAGTCAATATTATACAGTCATGGAAAAATTTATTAGACCACCCTTATTTTCTCTATTTTTTTGTTAATTTTGATGCCTGGTACAACTAAAGGTACATTTATTTGGACAAATATAATGATAACAACAAAAATAGCTGATAAGAGTTTAATTTAAGATATCTGGACATTTAACATGGTTTTCTTGATAATGATTTTGGTTAAAATTAATAAAACCATGGAAAACGGTAGATATCAGCTCTTAAATTAAACTCTTTTGTTTCTGTTATGTTTCTTGTTGTTGTCATTATATTGCAGCTCCAACAGGTCCAAAGGTAAATAAAGCCAGTCAGTGTACTGTCTATATACAGTGTGTGTGTTTGTGTGTGTGTGTGTGTGTGTGTGTGTGTGTGTGTGTGTTACCTGTTCTTGTTGCTGGAGATCCAGTCAGAGATGTAGGCGACGGCCTGGCGGTGGCACTGTTTGTTCCCGAAGCTACATGCTAACATGATTAGCTCCCTCTGCAGCTCTCTGAAGACAAATAGACACAAAGGAGGAAAACCTCAGCCGGGTGTAGCGTCGGCACAAAGTTTCTATAAATTCCGATTTTCGTAATGTGTTTCGTAACCAGTGATGTTATCGCCTGAGAGTTTGTTTAGTAAGCATATCCTTCGATGTGCAAAAAAACTTACAATAACTTTCATAAAAAGTTGGAAAATGTTTACTGTACATATATACAAAGTGTGCACATATAAGTGCAAATCATACTTTAAAGTTGTTGTGCAGTTTTTGGATCAGATCATTTAAAGATGTTGATTTATTAGATAATATTCTGTTTCCGTTTATCCAGCACTGTTGCACTTCTGCACATAATTGAACATGTATGAACATGAACTGTTTTCCTGTGAGTGAGAAGACAAATTTTCCTATGTTTCTAAATTATTTCTGTAGAGTGGCATCTGCGGCCTCGAGCGCAGTTTCCAAATGTTTATTTTAGTTTATTTTTCTTTCGCTCTGCACTCTAGCTATGATGTCATCCACTTTAGCCTCTCCATAAGGTAAAATTAGGGGTATTTTTTGGCTTGTTTTTGCAGAATAATTTGAAAACCGTTTGCCGAAAACCTTGGAAAAGTCAAAGCACACTTGTCATGGCCGAGTCTGTCGATTTGATACCTTTTTAGTGTGTGTGCAACCAAAACTCTGGGATAGGAGTAGTCGACCGAAAAAAACACAGAAGAAATGGAAGAATAAAATCTAGGATTAAACCCGGTGAATAGTATATATAGTGAATTTGGGTAATGTGGGACACTTTTTGCAATTGCTACTTGTTATAATTTTCTAAATTTAAAAATATTTTATGTAATTTCAGTCACATGACAGCCATGGTAGACCAATAGTAAAGGTTTTGATGACTAAGGCTACGTTTACACGAGGACGGTCTGAACAGAAGACGCAAAAGTGGCGTCGCGTCTTCACTTTTTATTCCTCGTTTAGACGAACATTTTCAGGAGGAGTGTGTGAAATTCGATTGTATGCAGCCAGGCGGCATCACTTAAAGCCATAAGAGCATCTTTGGGCATGCAGAAGTTTTCACGCCACACATTTTCATCAGCTACTCCTTCCACAAAGTTCTCCACCATCACTAGATCTCCCAGGTCTCGTTCACAGCCGTCTGGCTCGCCTCCCACCAATTGCTGCATCCAGAATGTGATAGAGGTAATTCCAGATCCTTCTCTGTTCACTAATACTATCTCTACATATCCTGTACATTTGGTGGAAAGACTCCTGTAAGTTTATTAGAGCTGCCAGAGCAGCTTGAAGGTCCGACGCATGGAAATAATCCCACGTTTGTTTATTTCCCTGTACTGGAGCATGTATGTGACGTAAACACATACGTGACGTGAGCAGATCAGATCAGAGTTTTGCGTCTTGTCAGTGTAGACGGACACGCTACGGAGGAGCGTATTTAACTTTTCCACTTTGGAAGGTGGTTTCAGATTTTTGCATCTTTAAGACCCCAAAACGCCGTCACCGTCTAAACGAAAGGCATTTCCGATAAAATATTTTGTCGTTTTTACCCGCAAGCGTCCTCGTGTAAACGGGGTCTATATTCACTTCAAGCAGGAAATAAACCAGCCAAACCTTAAATTTCCCACATTACCAAGTATCCCACATTACCCGAATCCACCCTAGTGTGCTCTTTCAAGCACACTCAATGAATACTAAGTGTGTAACAGGGTGGGTGTGCTGCTCACTCTGTCTGGTAGGACGCCTGCAGCACGTTGCCCTCGCTGGCCGGCCCGTACGTTGGCCAACCCATCTGATGGTACCGCGACGCAACCTGCTTCAGCACATAGTCCTGGAAACACACACACACACACACACACACACACACACACACACAGTCAGCATTAAGAGTTCATTAACAGGCCCCCGGCTGTCAGCGCTGAAGACACAGTTTATTCTGCTGACTGACGGAGTGACGGACTGATGCAGACAGGAAGTGATTGATGGCGTGTTTACACTGAACAGGCTGTATTCGTCTGTGCGGTCCAGCAGCTTGTCCAGCTGGTAGAGCGCTCGGCTGGCCGAGTGCCACGGCAGGAAGGACGGCTCCTCCGGCAGGTAGCCAATCAGCTGCAGCGGCACGCCCTGGGGGAGGTACCCGGCCCTGAAGGAGAGAGAGAGAGAGAGCGAGAGAGAAAGACAGAGAGAGAGAGAAAGAAGAGGGGGAAAGGACATTTAAAAAACGATTTATTTGAAAGTGTTCATAAAACAAGAAAATCAACTTCTGCTTGTTAAAAACTGCTGGAAACACTTAAATAAGAAAACAAGTTGGACTTCATGTTCCTGCAAAAGCAAAAACACCCAAGATGTTTGACACACTACAGGCTTTATGTAACGTTCAGAGGTTGTGGACAAAGTCGGCCAATAAGTGTGTACTTCTGAATATGCACAATGTCAGTTGGGTAGGAGGTCTTTCAATGTGGCAAAGGACCAGACCGCCTCCAAATGTGATCTGAGGGATCAGATCTCAATACATGTTGGGTAGCAACCTCCCAGTCTGAGCAGTGAAGCCTTCAGTCTGCATTCTTTTAATCAACCAGCAGGGGTCGCCTCTGTTGGCTGCAAAAGCCCTCCGGTCCTATCTATCTCAACACAAACTGAGACGACTGCTTACTTGATTTATTACCTCAGGAAAAATTCTGGTGGCAACATTCTGGTCTAAATCCCTAGTTTCAAGGCTTTTTCCAGACAATCTGATGATAATGTGTGAATAATGGTCCCATTTAGAAGGAAACAGATTATAACCCCTCATCAGGATAGAAGCAGAACAATGCGTACCGTGTTTTCACTTCATCAAAGTTCAATTTGTTCAGTGTTCGGTTGGACTTTTTTTTTTTTTTTTTAATCTAACCAAAAATGTCATAAAAGAGCAACAAAAGACATACAGTGACAAAAAATGACAAGAAAGACACATAAATACAAAAAAAGACAAAAAACAAAACCCAAAAGATACATAAAAGACCAACTTAACACATAAAATGACCAAAAGAAGACAAAGAACTAACCAAAAAAGCCATAAAAAAGGGACAAAAAGACACAAAATGACAAAAAAGGACAAAAAATACACAAAATTCCAAAAAAAGATTTTTAAAAATTCCAAAAAAGGACAAAAAATACACAAAATTCCCCAAAAAGATTTTTAAAAATTCCAAAAAAGGACAAAAAATACACAAAATTCCCAAAAAAGATTTTTAAAAATTCCCAAAAAAGTCATATAGGAGCAACAAAAGATATAAAATGACCAAAGAGACAAAAAAAATTAAAAAAGACAGACATACAAAAAGAGATACAAAGAAAAAGACATAAAAGAGCAACAAAAAGACACAAAATGACCAAAAAAATCATAAAAGAACAACAAATGACATATAATGACCAAGAAAGAGACACAAAACTACTAAAAAAGACACAAACATGCAAAAAGACAAAACAATTACCAAAAATGGTCATAAAAGAGCAACAAAAGACATAACGACCTAAAAAAGACATAATATACAAAATGAGCAAAAAGAGACACAAACATACAAAATAGACAGAAACGTACCAAAAAAAAAGAAAAAAATGACCAAAAAAATACAAAAAGTGACAAAAAAAGACACAAAATGACCCAAAAAGTCATAAAAGACCAACAAATGACATATAATGAGCATAAAAGAGACACAAAATACGAATAAAAAGACACAAACGAACCAAAAACCCCCAAAAAGTGACAAAAAAGACACAAAATGACGAAAAAAAGGCCCAAATTGACTAAGTAACATACATTTTGTTTAAGCATTAAGAGACACATTAACGTCTGAACAGGACCAAGGTGTCCGGATGCTCTATGATTTAGTTTAATATCTTCAGAAAAAGTGATACAATAGTTCATTTATGATGCATTACTTCCTTTCTTCTCCTTTTGTGCATGTTTTTATCAAAAGAGAGGCAAAGAAGCCGACATGAGCAGAATAAAGAAGCGTGTTTTGACCCTTTTGGCTCTTCTATGACTCTTCTTGCACTCTAAACTTTTCCATCAGTGCAGCTCAGGACACAGAGGAGCCGTCTGCTACATGAATTCAATTTGAAGCCTGATCCTGATGCACATTTGATCTTTAACCCTCCGTCTCTCTGCGTGTGTCTGCCTCTGTGTGTGTGTTAATAAAGTGCAGCATTTTTTCACTGCATTAAGAAAAACTTGGCCTCTAAATGCCACCGGAGATATTTAGCTGGCCGGGTTACATCCACCTCCTCATGAATATTAACGAGCGTCCTTTGAGCATTCATTAACATTCATGATGTTTTGGAGGGGGGGAAGGGGGGGGGGGGGGGGGTAGAAGCTCTCACCTGCTTCCTGTTTCGACCTTCAGCCCCTCCCACAGCTCATGAATATTAATGAGGCAGGCAGCCGAGGACAGAAAGTGAACTCTGGGGGGGGGTTATGTTAGTTTTATTGGTTTTGTTCTGATAATCAGTGTTCAGACTGAAGAGGAAGTGATGCAGAGAAACCTGCAGCAGCTGAGGCCGAACGCTGACCTTTACTGAAGAGCTGTCAATCAAAATGAGTGGCGGGGGAGCACAGGAGGAGGCGGCTTCACGTTCTGCTACTGGAACTGTTTCTACTTCATCTAAGTTCATTTAAAAAATGTCTTGTTCAGAGTTCGGTTCTGCTAAAAGACTCCAAGGATTCGTTGTTAAAAGATATGAGTTTCCAACAAGAGACACAAAATTACCAAAAAAAAAGGACAAGTAAGACACAAAATTACCAGAAAAGGGAAAAAACTAACTAAAAATGTCATGAAAGAACAACAAAAGACATACAGTGACAAAAAAGACACAAAATTGCCAAAAAAATACCAAAAATAGTCATAAAAGAGCAACAAAAGACATAAAATTATGAAAAGGAGACACAAAAATACTAAAAGACACAAAGATACAAAAAAACCCATCAAAATTAACAACGAAATGAAATGAAAGAGCAACAAAAGACATAAAATTACCCTAAAAAGGACAAAAAATACCCAAAAATTGCAAAAAACAGCCTTAAAAAAAGAGACATTAAAATACAAAAAAAAAGAAACAAACATACAAAAAGGACACAAAATTACGAAAAAGACATGAATGAGAAACTAAAGATATACAATGACAAAAAAGATAAAAAAAGACAAAAATATACCAAAAATAGTCACAAAAGAGCAAAAAATGTCAAAAAAGGACAAAAAATAAATAAAAAAACAACATAAAATCACCAAAAAGAAACACAAAAATACTAAAAATAACACACAAATTAGCCAAAAAAAATGTTCTGCTGCTGAAATTGTTTGGTGTTTTCACTTTAATTTACAGTCAGTACAGTAAAATACTAAAAAAAGACACAAAAAGGACACAAAATTACCAAAAAGACATAAATGAGCAACTAAACACATATAATGACAAAAAATATATAAAATAAAGACACAAAATTATAAAAAGGACAAAAAAAATACCAAAAATAGTCATAAAAGAGCAACAAAAGACAAAATGACAAAAAAAGAGACACAAATTAGCCAAAAAAAGACAATAAATGTGAAGCTCATGAGAGCAGAGGAGTAGGTGGCTTCATGTTCTGTTACTGAAATTGTTTGGTGGAGTGTTTTCACTTTAATTTACAGTCAGACAGGTTGAGAGAGAGAGAGAGAGAGAGGGAGAGTTAATCTTCCTGAGATAAGACTCTGTAAGTCTTTGAGGAGCAGCAGAAACTCTAAACTCCGGGCCGTCATATTTCCATAATCTGCCTCGCATCCAACCTCCACACATTCATCTCCATTCCCATCATGCACCTGGCTTCCGAGACCATTACCATAATCCATCCAGTTTGCAGAAAAGAAAAAAAAAAAACCTCAGAAAAAACTTCCTGTTTACGAGAGACGGGGGTTAAGCACAGAGAGGGAGAGGCAGCGGTCGCCTGGCAACTGCATCCAGCTCCATTGATCTGTTTACTCGTCCATCTGTCTTTTATTATGACTTTTTTTTTTTGCGTTTTTGGGTTTGCACACGCCGTCACGCTTCACTCGGTCTGCATGTGATGACTGATGCAACAGCTGTCTGTCCAGGGCTTTTTTAGTTATTTGTGTCTCCATCCGAGCAAGTTTCCTCTTTTTTTTTTATTTCTTTCAGAAAAAGTATTAAGAGGCAACAATATTAAAGTGCATCCTGGAGGTCCAGTGACGTCTGATGCATACCAAGTACAACGCTCGCCTCCTGGTTCTGTCTGTGAGGTCGACACACACACAGAAACTCTCTGAGAAGCTTCATACTGAGAGAGAGAGAAACCTTGAAAAGTCTGAATAATAAAACCCTTTAAACACAGAAAATTAACCCATAAAACGCCTGATATCTGGAGTATTCTCACTTTAAAACAGAAATTTACTGCGTTTTTTTCCAAGGATTTTGTTAGTTTTTCTACATTAAATGCAAATGCCAGTAAATTATTTTTATTACACATATTAAACATGAAATGAAAGTTGTAATGGGACATTATTGTAACAGTATTATTCAATAACTCAATTTAGTTTTGAATGTTAAATTACATGTAAAAAAATATTTTTTTAAAATCACAAAAATAAGATAAATAAATAAATCAAGGAGATTTAACTGGTTAGCTGAGCTTCATAAACAGAGTGGAACCTGTGGACTATAAAGAATAATCCTGGACATCCATTGAGTTATGAAGCATATCAATTGAGAACAATGCTCCCTTTTTGTTTTCTGTCTCTCTGTTTTATCTTCTCTATAAAAAATGCCATTAAAGTAATCGTTAAAAAAGCATAAAGTGTTTTATTTTTATTACAATAATCAACCAGCCAGTTATTTATACGTACAAAGCACCAAACAATAAATGATTTTCATCCAATTACAGCTGAAGAGCCAGTGGAAACAAAAGAACTTTTAAAACTTTCTAAAAAGCTGCAAGTAGAAAAAACAAACCTGAAACACCAAAAAATAAACCCTGAAAAATATAATAACAAACCTTTACTTTCTTGGAGTTTAGAGTGTTTTTGATGTGAATAAGACGTGACCAAACTGTCCTCAACTTTTAATTGAATGAAAAAGTATTGTAACAATATCCAGTTTTATATCATTCATAGTTGCGGTTTGATTTAACCCTTTGATGCAAAACATAGGTCTAAAGTGACCCGATATAGTTTTTATGTTCTATATCTTTGCAATAAATTATTTTCATCATTCAGTATTCCAGTTTTTCCTCAATTAGTTTGTTTTTGATCATCATACATCCTAATTTTATGTTTTCCTTTATTCATTTTTAATAAAATCCCTTTTTGTATCACTACTCTTCTAATGCACAACATGGGTCAAAAATGACCCGTATCCATTTTTTAGCTTGCTAAGCTAACTACTTAGCTAACTTCTTGGCTAGGTATTTAGCTCGGTACCTTGTTAAGCTAAATACTTAGCTAACTTCTTGGCTAAGTAGTTAGCTTAGCAAGCTATTTAGCCAAGTAGTTAGCTATGTAATAATGCAAAAACTTTTTTTCTTCATAAAGTATGAGAGGCAAAATGGAAATAATGATCTGTTGTGCTATATAAGTGCAGGTCCATTTACCATCCATTTGTAATCAAAAACAAGATATTTAAAGAATACTTGGAATATTCAATCATAAAATAAGTTGATATCAAAAGATAGAGCACAGAAACACACAGCAGCATTAAATAACATGGGAATGAATGAGGGTCATTTTTGACCCATGTTGTGCATCAAAGGGTTAAATGTTTGGAGCATGACGGGTCGTGTGTGTCAGGACGTTAAACTGTGAGTCAGCTGCTTCTGTTCTGTGAGGAGATTATAGATTTTCAATTTTCCATCAGCCATTTACAGTCTGTGTGTGTGTGTGTGTGTGTGTCCCTGTGTCTCTCTCCCAGTGTTGTCGTCTTAACGAGCTCATTAACTCGTTAACATCGTTAAGGGCCAGTTAATTGTTTGTCCATTAGCCATTAGCAAGGCTCAGTGGAGAGCTAACGAGGGACTCCTGCGGACACACACACACACACACACACACACACACACACACACACACACGAAGAGACCGAGAGGAGACATCCATCACTGTTTAAGCACACACTCACACAGACACAGCCATTTATTACTGCTAAACTGCTGCTAAACTAGTGCCACACACACACACACACACACACACACACACACACACACACTCGCGGTCCTGTCACCACCAATCAGGATTGAGTGCCGTGTGGACCGCTCAGTCTCAGCCAATCACACTGCAGCAGGAGGAGAGTCAGCATTACTGAAATTAATTCAGATATTTAGCCGTAATCGAGTCAATGAGCCACAATCTGAGAAAAACTAAATGCTGAAATAACATCTGTGTGTTTGTCACTCAGCAGCTTCTCTCCTGTTTGGAGTCTTTGTGCCGGACTAGAAAGTGGTCTCAGTCTGTTTATCAGATGGTTTGTCATGCTTATCATTAACCCTCTGAACCCCAACGAGCTGTTTCAGGGAGTTTTTGCTCTTTTTACATTTTCCTCTCTGTGTCCTTGTATTTCACTGCAATATATAAAATCTATATAAATCTATAAGTCCTGCAGCTCCATGGAATCAGAACAATCATGGCTAGAAGTGGGAACAACTCTTTGTGCAGAATAACACAGTTAGAATTAAAGAAATCAGATAAAAAAATAAAAAAAACACAAGTTGAATCACTTTTCCAAATGGCCACAAGTGCCACAAATGTTGTAATAAACACAAAAAAAGACACAAAGAAGACACAAAATGACCAAAAAATGATGCAAAATTACCAAAACAGTTTTCTCCACATAGTGTACATATGGAAGTATTGTCATGTTTGCAGCCTCTCCTGTCCTCTCCTCTCTGCTCTGTGTAAACAGCCTCTCCTGTCCTCTCCTCTCTGCTCTGTGTAAATAGATTTTCATAGCATAGTGCAAATGCTTTATTTTATATGACACATGTAGAATAAAGAGATTCTGACACAAATATCAACATTTGAAGACAAGTTTTGGTCACTTTTTCTAACGGAAAATTTCGTAACCTATGCTCGGTATGCTATTCTGACGACAAGGCCTGTTTTTACAGTGTCTTTCTACAATAAATGGTATATTTTTTGTGATCATTTAAAGGAAGCAAACATTTCAGCCCTGCCAGCAGGAGTTGGGTTCAGAGGGTAAATAAATAAGTGCATTACAGTATTTGGGAACTTACCCTTTACTACCCGAAACTACAACTTCTCCTGGAACAAAAGCACCACGTCGTGTTTTACAGTTTGTCATAGTGATGCTCAGTGTTGCAGCAGGCTGAAGAACGAGCATCTTGTGCTGTCAGGGTGAATGTTAATGGATCTTTAGTTCTGTTTCTTTTTCTGTACAGATGGAAACCTCCTGCTGAGCTTCACACACACACACACACACACACACACACACACACACACACACGAGCTGAGGACGACGTCTCTGGGTGTTGCTCATCCGACATGACAGAGGACAGATGGCAGAGAGAGAGAGATGCACAGAGAGGAAAGAGAGACGGCGGTAGATTGAGTTATAGGGCTGGTGTCAGAGTAGATTTTGGTTACAGTGCTCAGAAAGCTTCAGGCTGAAAACATTACGATGAGGAACGACACAGCCCTCTCTCTCTCTCTCTCTGCAGCCTCGCTGATCGTTCATTCATCACAGAGTTTCCATCTGGCTCAGGTTGTTTTTGAATTCCTTTCTGTGGGTAGTGTGCTCTGAATGCAGCAGCATGGAGCGGTCAGAGATGATCCGCCACTCTGGGACAACAAACAGCACTGAGAACAGAGCGTTACTTTCATTTATCACTTTAGTCATATTTTTGTACTTTTTTGTGCGCGCATTCTTCAAAGGAGTCAATCCAACTTGATTTGTGTCTGCTAGTTTGTGAATTGCAAAAATATGATGTTAGAAACACTTTTATTTTAATCAAATAGCTCCAGGAACTCAGAAACTTATCTACACAAAAAAGAAACATCAATGTTAGCTGAAAATAAACAGCATAACAACGAGAAAGCCAGATTATCTGATAAAGGTCATCCAATATGCAGACGATACCACTCTGTCCCTATGAGTTCATCACAGTATTTTATTTTTTATTTATTTTTCTTATAAAAATAACAACAACAACAACAACAATAATAATAATACATTTATTTTCCCTTATATTTTTTCCTGTCTTTTTTAAAATTTGTATTTCTTTGTTTATTTATTACACGGTCGCCCATAAAGTTGGAATAAAAAAATTTTTTAACCTCTTTCCATGAAATAAAGTGTATATCTTCTCAACACTTTATTAATTAATCTCTTCCAAACATATCACATTGAAAATGAAACCACAATTAACAGAAAATTGTGTGTGAAAACACAATTATTCCAACTTTATGGGTGAACATGTAAATAAAACATTTATTTTTATTTTTTAGGAGCCAAAAAACCCCAATCTGGTCAGTGAAAGTTGACAAAATATTATCATATTATCTGCTATTATACAGATAATTTCTCTAAAAATAAATATAATATACAGTAAATATCTGTATTTGGAGAAAACTTTTTTTAAAACTTTATATGACTATGATTTCTCTCTAAACAGAAAATTGCTTTCATTTTACATTCTGCAATATGATATGTATTTTTTGTATTTTTTTTCCATTGAATTGACTGTAAATTAACATTCATGACCATTAAGAAATTGAATAATAAAATTATTAGAATATCCCTTTATATTAATTTGTAGATTTCAATGTTCATTTTATGGTTAATAGTCGTAATAAAAGTAATTTTCCTTTTTTTAAGGCATGCAAAAAAAAAAAAAGAAAAACCCTGGAAAATATATATATTTTTTCCCACAGTGCATATTTGCTTAACATGGTATGTCCTGAGGAAAATAATGCAAAGAAGAGTGTTAGTACAGGAAGATGCCGGCCTCAGGAAAACCTTGCTGCAAGGCACCAGAGTTAATCCTCGAGCCACCGAGCCACTTATCTGGTGGCGGAGGCTGTTGGAGGGATCGCCCTCTGGCAGAGCTCCACCCCGACGCCTCGCGTGTGAATGTAAATACGTGTGTGTAAATCCATCCATAGGTGTTAGCTGAACTCATACAGGGTGTAAAGCTCCGTATGTGCAGCTGACTCTGTAGAACTACTTCATCCTCGAGCCTGTCGACTAAACAGATGATGACAAGTCTTAAATATATCTGTCCCTTCAAAATGTTCAGTCCATCAGGACAGACGTATCTGTGGGAGGCAGACACATCATCGTCCCTGCTCAGCAAAGACACTCTGCTTATTGTGAGGCAATTAAAAGCAAACAGAAACAGACAGAAACAATGGATCTCTCTCCCTCTGTGTGTCCAGATGTCTTACAGGCTGAGTGACAGATGAGCCTCTCCCAGAAACACAGAATGAGGATGGCAAACGGATCATTTGTTCACCACTTTCTTCTGCTATAATGAACTGTCCGTTACTCTGAGTGTCAGGCTTTGAAACCACACTGAAACTATTTATTTTTCTTTTTAAAATAAGACTCACCTGGCCAGGTTGAAGGCATCATCGATTAGTCCGGCCCTGTTTCCAACGGAGATGATCTGAGAGATAGAGAGACAGACAGGGTGTGAAAAAGGACAATAAAGACAGAGACAGAGTTGTATAGAAACAGACACTGCAAAACAAACAGAGAGACAGACAGAAAGTAAGAAAGACAGACTTATCAGACGGAGAGACAGACAGTTTCAGACAAAGAGACAGAAAGACAGTATCAGACAAAGAGACAGACAGAGGGAGAGAATGACAGAGAGAGAGACAGCCGGAGAGACAGACGGTAACAGAGAGAAAGACATAGAGAGAGACATACAGTAACAGATGAAGAGACAGACGAAGAGACAGACAGTAACGAACAGACAGACAGTCAGAGACAGACAGAGAGACAGACGGTATCAGATGGAGAGAATGAAAGACAGAAAGACAGTATAAGAGACAAAGAGACACACAGAGAGAGAAAGAGACAGACAGAGAGACAGACAGTAACAGACAGACAGACAGACAGACAGACAGACAGACAGACCTGAGGGTTGTTGTGTAGCTGCTGAATCAGCAGTTTCCAGTTCTGGAGGTCATAGTTCACACGGAAGTATCCTGTCTGGTTGATGTTGCCTAGCAACCATGTGTTATCATCGATCTGACCAATCCGGTGGGTTTCTGAGATGAGACGGAAACATCTCACAACATACTCTGACATAAACAGAACAGCAAAGAAAAGCCAGAATATCTGCAGAAGATCATCCAATATGCAGATGATACCACGCTGTCCCTATGAGTTACACAATAGTTTATTCATTTATTCTGTCTTTTTTTAATTTATTTTTTATTGTGCAATATACTGATTACATACTGTGCTATATTGTCACTACAGTGTTATTAACCTTCATATGTTAAACTCTGCAGCCATACAACCATCTCAAGTTGTCCGATAACATGAATGATTTGGAAGTTGATGACATGGAATCTGTAAAATGAGAGTAAAGCTGCACACTGCAAAGCATTTGTACTATGAAGACAAAACCCTGAAGCTGACTGGTACTTACAGTCATGGAAAAAATGATCAGACCACTTTTTTTCTTCAATTTCTTGTTCATTTTAATGCCGGGTACAACTAAAGGTACATTTGTTGGACAAATATAATGGTAACAACAATAATAGCTCATGAGAGTTTAATTTGAGAGCTGATATCTAGACATTTCCCATGGTTTTCTTGATAATAACCAAAATCATGATCAAGAACACCATGAAAAATGGCCAGATATCAGCTCTTCCCATCTCTACTTTTCCCATCTCAACAAGAAATTGAAGAAACCAAGGGTGGTCTAATATTTTTTTTCCATGACTTTAGATTGGATATGCATATTATTGATGGTTTACATTTACATTTAGTCATTTAGCAGACGATTTTATCCAAAGCGACTTCCAGGAAAATATAATATCATAAAAGTTTACTCCATTTTCATACAACAAAACATCTAAATATAAACTGCAGGATCTGTACAGTCTTTCACACCTGCCGTGCTAAAAGCCACGTTTGTGTTGATTATAGCGTTATCACAGCCTCTCACAGGAAACAAGCACTTTCTCTGAGGTTGCAGAATCAGGCTGTGAGCTTTAGTGGAACAGCTTGAAGGATCTTCAGACTTTGTATAAGAGCCAGGTGAGGAAAAACAAGGAAAATAGCTGCTGACCCAGGTCTGGCCCACTTCCTCAACTTCCTTCCCTCCGGTTTGAAATTAAACTGGAAGTCTTAAACTTCGAGACGGCCTCCCTGCACCGTGCACGTCAGTGAAGCTGTGCCAGAGCTTCACACTTTGCCAACAGCAGTTAGTGAACACAATAAGAGGATGTTTTATTCCACCGAAAAAGAACCAGCATGAGTTTCAGTCTCGTCAAGCTGAAGCACAGCCAGCTTTATTTCACAACAAAGGTTTTATTCTCCGAAAATAGATGCAGTATGAGTTCTATTCCCAGAAAACTAACACAGAGAAATATATGCTTTCCAAGACCAGACCCAGTCACAGTTATGTCCCTCAACAAACAACCATAATTAAGTTTATTCTCTAATTGCTCCAACAGAACCAGCATGAGTTTAAGTCTCTAAAAACTAAAGCAGTTCAAGCTTTATTTTAGAACAATTTAGGTTTTATTCTCAGAAAATACCAATAACAACAACAGCACCAGCTTCATTTATCAAAAACAGTACCAGAATGAGTTTTAATCCCCACAACAGAAGTATAACTGACTTTATTCTCCAGAAATCGAAAAAGAAAACTTTATTTTCTGAAACCAGACCCAGACAGAGTTATGGTCTCAAAAAACAGAACCAGATTTAGTTTTGTTCTCCAATAACTCCAATGGAACCAGCTTTATTTATCACAGACAGTAGCAGAATGAGTTCTAATCTCCACAACTGAAGTATAACTGGCGGTATTGTCCAAAAAAGATGCATTATGAGTTATATTCTCAGAAAATTACCACAGAGAAATAGTTATTTCCAAAACAAGACCGAGACAGAGTTATGTTCTCCAAAAATATAACCAGAATTCACTTCATTCTCCAAAAACTCAAACAGAACCAGCTGTATTACTTAAAAATCAAAGTAGAATGAGATTTAATCTCTCAAAACTGAAGCAGAACAAGATTTATTTCAGAACAAATGTTTATTAAATGAAACTAGATGCAGTTTGAGTTCTTTTCTCTGAAAAACTGACACAGAGAAATATTTCTTTTCCAAAAGCAGATCCAATATTTTCTCCAAAGACATAACCAGAATTAGCTTTATTCTCCAATAACTCCAATGGAACCAGCTTCATTTATCACAAACAGTAGCAGAATGAGTTTTAATCTCAACAACAGAAGTATAACTGGTGGTACTCTCCAAAAAAGATGCATTATGAGTTCTATTCTCTGAAAATTAACACAGAGAAAGATTTATTTTCCATAACAGACCAAGATGGAGTTATTTTCTCCAAAAACAGAACCAGATTTTGCTTCATTCTCCAATAACTCCAACAGAACCAGCTTTATTTATCAAACACAGAAGCAGAATGAGATTTAATCTCCACAAAATATCTATAAAGTACGGTTACGTTGTAACCCTGGTTCTCTGAGTGAAGAGACAATCTTTCTACTCTGTTAGAGAGATAGTTTTGATACGATAGAGGACTAATGTTATTCTCCACAACAGAACTATAACTGGCGGTATTGTCCAAAAAAAGAAGATTAATTATGAGTTCTATTCTCTGAAAATGAACACAGAGAAAGATTTATTTACCAAAACCAGACAGAGACAGAATAATATTCTCCAAAAACACAACCAGAATCTGCTTTATTCTCCAATAACTCCAACAGAAGACGCTTTATTTATCAAAAACTGTAGCAGATTGAGTTTTAATCTCCACAACAGAACTAGACCTGGCTCTATTCTCCAAAAAAAGATGCATTATTAGTAATATTCTCCCAAAAACTGACACAGGGAAAGATTTATTTTCCAAAACAAGACCTAGACAGAGTTATTTTCTCCAAAAACAGAACCAGAATGAATTATTTTCTCCAAAAACAGAACCAGAATGAGCTTCTCCAAAAACTCCAACAGAACCAGCTTTATTAAAAAAACCCCAGAAAAAAACAGAAGCAGAATGAGATTCAATTTCCACAAAATATCTATAGCGTATGGTTACGTTGTAATCTTAGTTCTTTGAGTAAGGAGATGATCTCTCCAGCTAAACGTACATGTGAAATATGTAACAGAGTGGAGAGATAGTCTCGAGACGATAGAGAACTGATGTTATTCTCCAAAAAAAGATGCTTTATGAGTTCTATTCCCTGAAAATTAACACAGCAAAAGATTTATTTTCCAAAACCAGACCCAGACAGTTATTTTCTCAAAAAAATATAACCAGAATTAGCTTTTATTCTCCAATGACTCCAACAGAAGCAAGTTTATTTATCAAAAACGGAGCAGAAAGAGTTTCTCCACAACAGAACTATAACTGAAAACTAAGAGACTTTCAGCCTCCAATAACAAAGGCAGAATGACTTTTAACCTCACAGAACCAAAAATAGCTTCATCCTAAAAGACTCAAAGCATAACTGTCTGCTTTAAATATTAAAAACACACAGATTCAGAGTTTTATTCTCTGAAAAAGGGACCAATTATACTGTCTGTAAAACACAAATCAGAACTAGACAGACCCAAAGAGAGTTTAATTCCCTTCAAACACAAACAGATTTATTCTATTAGTAGGAGCTTTACTCTCCATAAACACAAACAGGAAGCTTTATTCCCAACAACAATAAAACACTCAGCAGCTTTTCAGGGGAATAAAACTGTGAGTTTGAATGTTTCAGTCAATTAACTACAAATTACACATATCCAGATAATGAGATAATTAATTTGTGATTATAGGAAACCAAACATTTCTCTCAGCTCAACGAGATAACTGAGTTATTATAATAAACTTTATGGAGATGACGTTTTTGGATTTCTAGTTTTAATACTTGGGGTGTTAACCAGCAGTACACTGTAAAAACCTCCATAAAAAACAGTCTGGCATCAAATAACGACCGTAACTTGTTTTACTGATAATTTTGTTAAAACATAAATTAAAATACATAAGCAAATATAACTATAATAATAATTTATTTTTTGACCATTTTTAATGATTTCCTTTAAAAAAATGTTTACGTTAGATTGAAGGTTTTACTGTAAAAAAATCCCAGAAAGTTGTATTTTTCTTGTATTTTTAATTCAACTACCATTTCATAATATATATATGTATATAATATATATAATAATTATATATATATATATACATTTAAGAGTATAGTTTTTTTTTAACTAATATGACAGTTAGCACCTTTTGCTGCCCACTTTTTTACTATTTTTTATATTTTCTTTTTACATTAAATTTGAAGTTTGGTTTTATTTTTCACTCTGAGTAATATTATGTGTATTTTTGTATATTTACATCGAATTCAGTGTAATTTAACAATCAAAAATAATCAAGCAATTAAATGATACTGTTAAAAAATCTATAATATACCAACTTTTTATGTTTTTTTTAATATCTGTAATAGAAGTAATTCACTTTTTGTTGCATTTGCACTCAATGTAGAAACCAACAACAAATAAAACTGACTCTCACCTGTCTTGTTGTTGATCCAGAGGAGAATCTCTGAACTAACACTGGAAGAGTTCCCCACAGAGACGGTGAGAGGGATCTGCCACTGTAAGCTGCACACACACACACACACACACACACACACACACAGGGAGAGTGATGTCAGTAATGCTCTGCTCGATTGGATTTGCTTTTATTGCCTCAGTTATCAGACGGAGGGACATTAGAGAGAGATAGAGGCGGTCAGCTCCATCGCTCAGCATCAGTCAGCTGGATGAACCTGTCTGTGTTACAGTGAGAGGGAAGAAAACATCAGTCAGCTGAGGGCTCCTGCTCCTCAGACAGCCAGGGGTTAAATGTGCTGTCCGCCCAAAGCCGCCAGTCACTTTGATCATTTTTACAGTTCCACACACATAAAAGAATCTTCACTTCCCCCCCAAACACATCAGCCTCATAAAACCTTTTAAAAACTGATTGATTATCTCCAAAGTGTGCCGCCGCCGAGCTTAAACACGGCACTTCTTCTCCGTTCTGAACGCTGACATTAAGGAGATAAGTGGTTGTGTGAATCTCAGCAGATAGACAGGATGATGTGGGAGACGGAGCGCTGCAGAGGAGAGAGTCTGCCAACAGAAACACACTGCACACACACTTTACCAGCTACTGGGCTGCAGGAAAAGTCTGTCCTAATGCAATCATAACAGTGTTTTATGGTGCAAATGTTAAAGAGATTAAACCCTGGACTTTTAATGTTTTCGTAGAAGAGGTTTGCATAATTTACTATGAAAACTTCTGCACTTTTTAAACTTTTGATTCACATGTACAATCAGTCTTTTAAACATCATGATTGCCCTTTTAAACACGTCATGTTTGCTGCAAAGCTGTCAGGTTTAAGCAGCAAAAAACACTTTAAGGTGAGGAAAAAAGGAACATGGTTAGGGTTAGATAAATGATAGACAGGATGATGAGGGAGACAGAGAGAGTGTGCCAACAGAAACACACTGCAAACACTCTTTAACAGCTACCGGGCTGCAGGACAAGTGTATTCTAATGCAATCATAACAGTGTTTTACGGTACAAATGTTGAAGAGATTAAACTCTGGACTTTTAATGTTTTCGTAGAATAGGCTGGTATAATTTCCTATGAAAATCTTCTGCACTTTTTAAACTTTTGATTCACGTGTACAATCAGTCTTTTAATCATCATGATTGCCCTTTTTAACACGTCATTTTTGCTGCAAAGCTGTTAGGTTTAAGCAGCAAAAAACACTTTAAGGTGAGGAAAAAAGGAACATGGTTAGGGTTAAATAAATGATGGAGAGGATGATGTGGGAGATGGACTGTGCAGAGGAGAGAGTCTGCCAACAGAAACACACTGCACACACACTTAAACAGCAACCGGGCTGCAGAAAAAGTCTGTTCTAATGCAATCATAACTGTGTTTTATAGTCCAAATGTGAAAGAGATTGTTATTATTTTTGGAAAAGCAGAGGAGCTGCAGCAGTGACAGACTGGGATTTAAACTCTGGACTTTTAATGTTTTCGTAGAAGAGGTTTGCATAATTTCCTATGAAATTTTCTGCACTTTTTAAACTTTTGATTCACGTGTACAATCAGTCTTTTAAACATCATGATTGCCCTTTTAAACACGTCATTTTTGCTGCAAAGCTGTTAGGTTTAAGCAGCAAAAAACACTTTAAGGTGAGGAAAAAAGGAACATGGTTCGGGTTAAATAAATGATAGACAGGATGATGTGAGAGACGGAGCGCTGCAGCGGAGAGAGTGTGCCAACAGAAACACACTGCAAACACTCTTTAACAGCTACTGGGCTGCAGGAAAAGTGTTTTCTAATGCAATCATAACAGTGTTTTATGGTGCAAATGTTGAAGAGATTAAACTCTGGACTTTTCATTTTTTCGTAGAAGAGGTTTGTGTCATTTCTGCAAGGAGAGAGAGAGAACCATTTCGTTCAGACTTAGAAAATTTACTATTTATTATTCTCACTTGAATCTCTGGTTTATTTTAGTATTGTTCTTCTTTGTGTGCATTTATGAAAGTGTGTTCATGAACTGTGACCCCAGGAGTGGTGTTCAGGTATGTGCAAGGAGGATAAATAAATAAGTAATAATAGTGGGAAAAATGGTAGAAATAGAACATATATGTGCATCTACCGGTAATAAAATACTCCTAACTTTGGATTAATCTGTACTTTCTGCTGCTAATATTACCGTGCATAAATATGATTTTTCAGGCAGATAGTTGCATTTTAAATCAGTATTTTCATGTTAAGTATCACTACTTTTACTGAAATTTTGTTTTATTTCTACCCCCACAAAGCACAAAGAGTGAATAAAAAACTCTCTGAGCTCATTAGGAAGAAATTACTTGCTGCTGCTCTGTTAGTGACCATGAGATGCTGTTAAACACACACACACACACACACACACACACACGCACACTGAACACACACTGCAGCAGCCTGGCTGTAAACTGAACACTTATAGTATGTGAGCACTAATGACACTAATAAAAGAGTTTAAATGCGACCTTCTCTTCAGTTCCAGTGGAAAACCCTCGGAGAGCTTTAACAGACTCATTCTGATCAAACTGATTCATATTTTAATTAAAGTGGATTTTAATTACAGTTGGAAAACAATCAGCGTTACACACACCGATCAATTTATCCATTTAAGGAGAGAGTGTGTTTGTGCTTGGGTTTGTGTGTGTGTGTGTGTGTGTGTGTAGGGGTCATTGTAACACAATCAGAGCCACACGTCGCTGCAGGCAACTGAGATCAATACCGCTGCCTGGCAACCACATATTTAATCTGATATTTATATCAACGTGATTGACAGGAAGGGAAGCCAATTACACACACACACACACACACACACACACACATATATATATATAGGCCCTTAATTGCACACACAGTCAGCAGTATGGACAGCAGAATGTGTTTATTAATATTTGATAGAAATGAAGGCTGTTTATTTTAGACAACAGTGTGTGTGTGTGTGTGTGTGTGTGTGTATGTGTGTTCAGCAAGTTTCTGCCTTTGATGAATAAACCATTAACTTGTGCACACACACGCACACGCGCGCACACACACACACACACACACACACACACACAGTAGGTAGAGAGGATTTGCAGCTTGACTGTTTGACGCATTCGACACAGAAACTTCAGCGACTCGTTCCTCCTGGTCTTTAATTAAAGAAAACTTTTACACATTTATAATAATTTCAAGTGTCTCAAACGTCAAAACTAAAGAAGTTAAGAAGTATCTTTAGTTTTGTAGGAAATGAGGTGAAGTAGGATGAATAAAGAACGCCAATATTAGTCGAGTCAACATGTTCTCCAACCTAAACAACGAATTGACTATTTGTCAACACAACCCATAGACTCATATGAGCATTTCAAGGCTCACAGAACAGAGCGGGTTGTCTAAAAACAACACACACGTCATTATACATACACGTCGGTTAGATGTTGTAAAAAAAAAGCAAAAAGCTGCAGTTTCGGTGAAATTACGCTACAAAGCCACTGGTCAGGGGGAAAAATCTCCTGGTTCTGTGTTCTGAAAGAAAGTTTAAACAGTAAATAAATGATGTAAATGCTGGAAGTGAAGTAGTGAGGAGGACGACGTGACTACTGGAAGTGACATAGTTCAGTAAAAACCTGATGCAGGAAGTTAAGCGAAATTTGAATCACATGCTGCACTTTTTTTGGTAATTTCATGTAATTTTATGTCTCTATGGGAATTTTGTTTTTTTTTCATGGTGGCATTAATGAACGCAAAGTTTCATTGCAACTGCCAGAAAAAGATTTATCTCAACAACAAGGACGAACAAGCAACTTAATTTGCAAGACACCTGAAATCAAACTTCCTTCCACGTCCTCCATCAAAAAGGATTTCCCCCCTTTTCCAACTGGACTGTGAGTAATGAACTGGGCTTAGAGAAATCAGCAGGGACTTTAAGTACAAAGGATTTGACCTGTAATTCATGATTTGTATGTATTTTTTAAAGTATATTTGTTGTGATGTTCATGTAGCTACATCATTCGAGGTTGTATGTTAATCTTGCTTTATACAGACAGTCAGTCTTATATGCAACTAACTTTACTAACCATTGATTTGCTCACAAACCGAGTTACACATAATATACTTTAAATTGGCTGTAACAAAGATACAGTTTTGCCAAAAGGCCAGCTCTAGTTTTCCCTTCACAGCATGAGTTTTATGACCCTTTGTGTGACGAGCCACACACACACACACACACACACACACCTTTCCCTCCCTTTTGTAAGCCTACACTAGATTAGAGTCTTTGTAGAACTCTATAGTTTATAGATGTGTGCTTTTGTTTACTTTACTTGTTTAGAATAAATACCTTTTGATTACAAATGCTGTCTATTTAATGTTGTACACTGTGAAGGATATGCAAACCTCTTCTGTGACAAGAATTCATGATTCCTTCAACCACGACTTAATATAAATATGGTATTTTGATTATAATTATATTCGTAATGATTAATCAGTGTTCCAAATTGATAGTTTAGTAACTTCATGAGACTGATTGGCTATATTTTTCTGTTTTACAGATGGTGCCCCCCAACGAGCTATGACTTAGAGCAAATCAAGCCATATCATTTATTATAATTAGTAACTATTTATGATGATTATTCATAATTCTGATAGCCATCTAACCACACTTTTAAACCGTGAGATCCACACAAGTGTTGCTCTGGTTCATCCCTACATATTTGATATCCTTATGGGAGGGATAGCATTTACGATAACGCCCTTTTATTTACAGTGCAAGGTATCATTTATTCATAAAAGAGGCATCCTTAATTCCCAACAACTGACAGACAGAAGCAGACGTGGAGCCTTTAATGAGTCCTCAGGTTGAGAGTGAGAACATGCTGCTGTGGACAGCTGCATCGATTCAAACAGAAGCGTATCCGTCGACAGCTACATTAGGCGTCTGTGAGTGTAGTCACAGTCTTTAAAACGTCCACAGGAAATCCCCTGATGACAAATTAAGCAGCTGGCTCTGCAGACACGGAGAGCATCAAAGAGGATCTCTGTTAATGGAGCGCAGCCACGACTCAATACCTTTCCACCAACGTTTCTCATTGTCAAGAGAAGAAATTGTTGCGGTTTCCCCATTGTTTTTAATGTCATGCGGCTCCCCTGCTTATTATGCATTTTAATTATTTTCCTCAAACACTGTGTGATATCTGCTTCAGAAAGGTATAAAGCAGAGTATAAATAAACTTCCTTATTCTCATGAATAATTCACCTGCGGCCCGTTTAGCATCAAAGCTCGTTAAATCAAACACACACAGCCAGTCACGTGCGTGTTTACCTGCCAGGTGACGAGTCTCCTCTCGTCTCTTTCGCCTCGATCACAGAGACGAGGCGTGATGTCTGGTTTATTTTCAGTATCATTAGCTTGACCTTATCGTTAGCCGTCCTCTGGTGTCTCCTTGTCTCTCTCTGTCAGCTCAGGTCTGTTTTAAAAGCATTTATTCGGCTCGCTGCGTCACTTTGTTTGATTCCGAGTAAAATAAAAAAGACACAAATTTAAACCGTCTCCGTCAAACCTCCAGAGGACTGAGAGAAGAGAGGACCGCTAAGTGTTTGACAGAGAAGAAAGTGTTTAAAATGTCACCTTTAAGGGAAAAAAGTGAGAGAAAGTTTGAAAAGGACTTTTTTTTTTTTTTTTTCAATAAAAAGGCTTCATTTGTAATTATCTGTTAGAAACAGATGGCCGGCTGTCTGGAGATCAGTGAGAGGTGATTGGCTGTCAGTAATTAGTTTGATCGTTAAGCTTTATGTCTTCATGAAGTCTCATTAGTAATAAGTAATACCTAGTGTGTGTGACATTACAGCTCAGTCACACACCATCACACACACACACACACACACACACACACAGACAAACATTAGTGGAAATAAAACTTTAAATCCCTCAGAGTATTTCTGTTTCTAACTTTGCTCTGAGGAACTTTTAAACCTTTTCTGTGATCACAGTCGACTAAAACTAGTTAAAGTTTCATTAACTTAGATGAGAAGGTATTAAAAACACAATTATCCTGTCAGATGTCAGAGATGACCTTTGTGCTGCGGTAAATAACTCAGCAAACAGAACATCTCTGTAATCTATTTCTTAAAATAGTGAAGTGGATATTATACATTTCTTTTCAGTTTTTTCTCCTCTTGAATAAATATTGCCTATATATTATATTATATATTATCAGTATTATTTTATTTGAAAAAAATATTATTATTTTTAGAGAGAAATTAAATTAACTATTTTACTGTATTTTATTATTATTATATTTTTTTCATTATATTATTAATTATTATTATTATTGCCAGATATTAACTTTTTAGTGGGTTTATTATTATTATTATTATTATTATTATTATTATTATTATTATTATTATTTTATTTATTTTTTCTCCATGAAATTAACTGTTTTATTGTTGTTGTTTTTTGTAGCTGTTGGGGACACCAAGATCCTTTTTTTTTGTTGTAGTTTTGCACTTTTGTGAATGATCATTATCAATATTGCAAATCTGGAAAAACATCCCAAATTTTACTGTAAAGGTTTTTTTCTTTAAAGGGTGCCAATATACCAATATTTACAAGAAAAATACTATTATTACAAATATTACCCAAAAAATGGATGTTGAAATCTGAAGATTAATATAATGGGAGATTAAAAAAATGTAATAGTATAAAAATATGTAAAAATACGGGGAAAAAAACTCATTGGTGTAGTTTTTCTTTTGCAAATGGCTTAAAAATTTGCAAATATTTATCATGAAATGGGAGCTGCGATTTGTAAATTAACATAATGGGACATTATTGGGATTGGGATTTTTTTGAAATTTTATTTAAATTTTATTATTCAATTGTTTAATGGTCCTCGATGTTAAATTACAGTGACTTTTATGAAAAAAAAATACAAATGTATGCATGCATGTAGATAATAATGTAGAGAAAAAAAGGTAAAAAGTCATGTTTAGATAGAGGAGACACTGCAATAAACATATTTTTAAATAATAATATAAATATAATTATTTTATTTTTCAGAACTGATGATGATTGGGAGTTGTGCAGATATTTGAGGGGTTTGAAAGAGCTGATTGGCTGTTTGCTGTCTTTATTTCTAACAATTCTTCTTTTCCTTACCCTAAAAAAGCAAGTAAATAAATGAATGAATGAGGAGTTTAAGTCAACAGCGTGTAACTGTGGGACGTTATGAGCTGCAGAGCTTCGTTCTGCAGGATCAAACAGCAGCGTCGGCCTCTGATTCGATCCACTGACAGTTCAGCTAAAAGCACAACAACAGTTTCTCTTCACGGGCGCCCCGGGACCACCGAGTGTGTCTGAACGCGGCCCCCAGAGAGCCGAAGAAAGAGTTCAGCTCCACCTACAACAAACAGCTTCAGTTCATCAGCTGACGAGACCTCGGGAGGAGCTCGAGTGAAACACAAAAGACCGGAGATGAAAGGGAGCAGAAAATGATGGGAAAATAAAATAAAAGCAGCCAAAGAAACTTTTGTTGAGAAAGCGACTGGGTCAGAGTGATTGTAAATGTCAGCTACAATACAGAAACATGACAGAGGGAGAAGAGAGAGAAGAAAAGGAGGGAACAACAGGTAAAAAAAGGAGCTGATGAAGTATTGATGGGGGAGAAAGTGGGTCGATAAAACAGCGAAAAGAATAAACTCCAGAGGTTGTGAAGGATGTGAATAAAACATCGTCTCAATCAAATATAAATGAAATATAAATGATGTAAAGGTGGTAGAGAATTTGGAGAAAAAAAGCTAGAAAAGTGCTTTTTCAGGAGAAAACGCAGGACAAACTTCTGGAGGTGTGAAACAAAGAGTTAGAGGAGGATCCTCTCAGCGCTCCATCACTAAATCATAGGAAGAGAAGACGTCTGGGCGCTTTAAAGGCTGACAGTTACAATTATCTAACGGGTGGAGGGGGGAGGGGTCCTGAGAGGTCAGGGGTCAAACCTTAAAGCAAAGTTTCTCTACGTGCCCCCAAAGGCTCTCGAAACAGTTTCTGTGGTCCCCAAAGTGACATCAAATACTTGCATGTTATTTAAGTTGTCCACCGAATATTTCTTCGCTGTCACAAGGACGTTATAGGAGTCTTTTTTCTCCCAAAAGCAGTTAAACTGTAGAACACTGGACCCTCATACAACTGCACTTATTGATTATTTATTTTTAGTTTGTACATTTGTTTGTTGTTGTGTTTTTGGAAAGTTTGTTTTGCGATATTCTTATATACTTTTAAATATTTCGTGTGGTGCGCTTGATCTATTTGTCCATCTATATCTCTCACTCTCTTGCTCGCTCTCTTGCTTTTTCACTTTCCTGCTCCCTCGCTCCGTTGTCTCTCGTGCTCTATTCTCTCTTGCGTTCTCTTTCGGTCATTCTCTCGCGGTCATTCTCTCGCGGTCATTCTCTCGCGCTCTCAGTCTCTCGCTCCGTCGTTCTCTCACGTTCTCGCTCCGTCACTCTCTTGTGCTATCGCTCCGTCAATCTCGCTCGGTCAATCTCTCGCAATCTTACTATGTTGCTCTCTCTCTATCATTCTCCCTCTCTCTCTCTCTCTCTCTCTCTCTCTCTCTCTCTCTCGCTTTCTCTCTCGCGCTCTCTCTCTTGCTATCTCTTGCCATCTCTTGTGCTCTCCCTCTCTCTCTCTCTCTCTTGTGCTCTCTCTCGCTCTCTATTTCGCCCTCTCTCTCGCTCTCTCTCTCTTGCTCCCTCTCTCTCTCTCTCTCTCTCACGTGCGCGCTTACTCCCTCGATATCTCTTGCGCTCTCGCCCCGTCGTTCTCTCACTCTCTCGCTCCATCACGCTCTCGCTCACTCGCTCTCTTGCACACTGGTGCTCTCTCGCTCTCTCTACATATAACTTCCATTTTCAATCATCTACATTTAATCCACTCCTGCATCAAACTAAATGAAGTCAACTTTTTGTGTTTAGTAAAGTTGTAAAGATATCCACAGATTTAAGGACATTTTACTCAAGTAAAAGTACTGTAACTTCAGACCTATTTAACACACTTTAAAGATAAAAATTGACACAAATTACCCCAAAAATACACAGAATTACCAAAAAAGACAAAATTATTTTAAAAAAGATAGAAAATTATTAAAAAGGACAACAAATCTATATTTTTTAAAAGACACAAAATTACCAAAAAAAAGTGATTAAAGGGACCTTCCACACACAACACGGTAAAGTACCATTCATATAAAACGCACATTAAACTTTCATATCAAGGTGGGGGCCACAAAATATCGTCACGAGGGCCACAATTGTTTGAGACCCACGATCTGAAGTATAAAACAGACTTTTATTTTGAAATTCTGACCTGTTGTTGCTCTTAACCTCCTGCGCGTACAGGAAGTGCTCCTGGCTGATGGTGATGTAATGCGTGGGGAGCTGCTCTGATTGGTTCTTGCTGATGGTCACCACAGGATATCCCATCTGCAGTGTCCACCTGTCCATCATCTGCCCGATGTCGATGTCCCGCCCCTCTGAGCGCATGGCCTGCACGGAACAAAACCGCCACTCATGATTTACATGCATTATTCACTGATCATTAATTAGCTCGTGATGCATCATTAATAACCTGGTGAAAAGTTAATAAAGGTTCAGTTCAAAGTCACTTAATTAATGACTGCCAGGTAATTGGAGCTGTGATTGGCCGACAGCTCGTTAAGGAGCTAACGGAGATGAATCTGATGCAGCAGAAGCTTTCTGTGTGCGTGACAAACAACAGCCGAGCATCCACCTGTCAATCACGTCACCACGGCAACAGGGCATCCTCGCCTCCGCCTCATCACGCCGGCCCTAACGAGCATCTCTCTGGACCTTAATTAGAACGGCCACACTGAATAATTAACCGCCTCTGTCAGCCTGTGACTGCTGCGTCCCTGCAGAGAGGAATGTGGAACAGTCGCAGGTTCAAACCCCCGCTGTGATGCACGCCACAGAGCACGCCACGGAGCACGCCATGACACCGCCCTGCAGCCTCGGAGCCAGAGGGGGACACGAGGACAGGGACAGAGGGACACGAGGACAGAGGGACACGAGGACAGGGACAGAGGGACACGAGGAGAGGGACACGAGGACAGGGACACGAGGACAGGGACAGGGACAGAGGGAACGAGGACAGAGAGGCACGAGGACAGGGACAGAGGGACACGAGGACAGGGGGGACATGAGGACAGGGACAGAGGGACACGAGGACAAGGACAGAGGGACATGAGGACAGAGACACGAGGACAGGGACAGAGGGACACGAAGACAGGGGGACACGAGGACAGGGACAGAGGGACATGAGGACAGGGACAGAGGGACATGAGAACAGAGACACGAGGACAGGGACAGAGAGACGCGAGGACAGGGACAGAGGGACACGAGGACAGGGACACGAGGACAGGGACAGGGACAGAGGGAACGAGGACAGAGAGGCACGAGGACAGGGACAGAGGGACACGAGGACAGGGGGACATGAGGACAGGGACAGAGGGACACGAGGACAAGGACAGAGGGACATGAGGACAGAGACACGAGGACAGGGACAGAGGGACATGAGAACAGAGACACGAGGACAGGGACAGAGAGACACGAGGACAGGGACAGAGGGACACGAGGACAGGGACAGAGGGACAGACTCACCTGAGACAGTTTGCTCCACAGGTCGTCTCTGGCTGCGTTGCTGTACATGTGACTCAGCAGATAATCCTGGAAACAGAAACACAGAGCAGGTCAGAGCTCTTCTTTTTATTTATTCGTTTTCATATATTTTCATATATTTATATTTTTTATATTTAAAAAATATTTTGTTCATATACAATTTTGAAATAAATATTTTGTATTTAAATATATATATATATATATATATATATATATATATATATATATATATATATTTATAAAATTTTAGTTTTTTGGATCTTCTTTTATTATTTTCTTGTACATTTTCTTTACATTAAACTGAAGGTTCTACTGTTCAATTTTTTTTTTTTTGCATTTTTACTTCAACTGCCCTTTCCAGATATAATATTATTACTTTTTTGGATAATTTTTTTTTGATTTTCTCTTACATTTTCTTTTCATTAAACTAAAGGTTTTACTGTTGTATTTTTTTGTATTTCTACTTCAGCTTCCATTTCCAGACGTTTCTGGAAAATACCTTTTTTTGGGGGGTAGATTTTTTTTTTAGGAGTGAAAAAGAAAACACTTTGAAGCGTCTTTAAAAAGTGTTTCATGTTTGAAATTGTGAGTTTAAGTCTCAGAGGCGCAGCGACACGACAGCAGTGTGAGTCTGAGGGGCTTTGGGCTCAATCCCTGCTCCCTCTTCACACTCTAACTTACACTTTCTGAGCTATAATGAACAAGGTGAAGCCTCCAAAGCTCCCGGAGAGAGTCTTTGTGTTGCAGCAGCAGCGTCCTCGTGTCTGTTTCTAGCACAAAACTCATTCTGCCCGCAGTGCGTCGGGGTTATAGAAGCTTAGGGAGGCCGCGGGATGCTTGGGTTTATATTAAAACCAGAAAGTATAGAAGATAACAGAGAACACCTACACAGCTCTAATCTGCTCTCTGCTCATTCCTCTGTCCACCTCACAAACACTCAGCGGCGTCCTGGTGTGTGTGCAGCTTGATAAGGTAAGTAGAAGCTCTTTATTGGATCAAGATGACACATGTGATAACAGCACCGAGCCTGGGTGTGTGTGTGTGTTCTTGTACTTCCTAGTGAGGACCAGGACACGTTTTTGAGGACATGTGAGGACATTTTTGCAAACTGAGGAGATTTCGGTCAGTCCTCACTTCATTAAAGGCTTTTCTTGTTGAGATTTTTTTTAAGGGTTAACACTAAAGCATTTCAAAAAAATAAATACTAAAGTAAAACTAGCAAACTCACTCTAAAATCTAACTAAAACTTGCTGAATTTGAAAACAAAAAATCACAACAAAATTAAAACTAAAACTAATGAAAAATCCAAAACTATTATAACCTTGTTAGACAATTCACTACTACAATGAGGGACCTCACAAAGATAAAAGTACAAGAATGTGTGTGTGTGTGTGTGTGTGTGTGTGTGTTTTCTTGTACTTCCTACATAGTGAGGACCAGAACATGTTTTTAACCAACAGAGTGAAGACATTTTTGCAAAGTGAGTCACTTCTTTAAAGGCTTTTTTGAGATTTCAGACTTTGTTTTAAGGGTTAAAGGTTACATGATAATGATCATTAACTGAAACTGTATTGTGTGGTTACAAAACTAACTAAAATTATAGTGAAAATGTCCTTCGTTTTCGTCTTTGTCAACTTTTTTCATACATAATGAAGATGGATAAGACAAAGTAAATAAAGGCAAAATTTACTGTGACCTCTTGTAATCTCCCACCCAACAAATGCCCCATTACAAAAAAACTAAAACTAATAAAAACTAAACTACAACTAAAGCATTTCCAAAAAATAAATACTTAACTAAAACTAGCAAACTCACTCTAAAAACTCTTTAAAACTAACTGAATTTGAACACAAAAAATCACAACAAAATTAAAACTAAAACTGATGAAAAATCCCAAACCTTGTTAGGGAATTCACTACTACAATGAGGGTCCTCACAAAGATAGAAGTACAAGAATGTGTGTGTGTGTGTGTGTGTGTGTGTGTGACTCTCACCTTTACTAAAGCTGACATGACCGCAGATAAATCACACACAAAGACGTGTGATGGGAATACAAACACAGGTTGAGCAGCGTGATACACCTCAGCCCGGCTGATAACAAGTGTTCAGCGAGATAAAAGGCCCGAGTCATAATCATTTCATTAGAATAAATTAGTCAGCAGCAGCAGCAGCAGCTGTGAGGTGAAAGATTCACTTCTTCTCCCACATGTGAGGAGAAGGTGAACCTCGACCTGCGATCTGCATCAGGACGCTTCTTCTTCTCCTCTGGGCTTCAAGCTGGCTCGCCTATTTTTTTACTGTTATTACAGGTACAGAGTCACTGCAGCTTTAAATTACATCCAGGTCAGAATTAACACAGAGGAGCAAGGATTCTTCTAATTTTCTAAAATAAATATTCATGTTTAATGTCAGAAAAAGTGAACCCAGACTTAATTAAATCGATTCTAAATGATAAAGAAATAATTTCCCTTGGTCGGTGTGACTGCTCCGTATGAGTCTCTACTTTGGCTCCTTCACTGATGTTGTGGTGTTTGTATTTGTATTTAATTGTATTTAATTGTTTATGTTAACTGTGTTTAAATGTTGTAACTTGTCACTTTTTATGCTGCTTTCTTGGCCAGGTCTCTCTTGGAAAAAATATTTTTTAAATCTCAACGAGACTTTTTACCTGGTTAATATATATATATATATATATATATATATATATATATATATATATATATATATATATATATATATATATATATAGAAAGAGAGAGAGAGAGAGAGAGAGAGAGAGAGAGAGAGAGAGAGAAATTTTTTTAAAAATAATTAAAAAAAAATCTCCTGAAATTTTCTGTTTTATTTTGCAAGTTTTTCTTCTTCTTCTTTTTTTTTTCTTTTACATTAAGGACACATGCCATAACATAGAAAATATATTAATATTAATTATTAATATTATAATTGGACTTTTTAGATTCTAAATTTTTTATTTTTAAATTACATTAATAGTATTATAATATAATTATTGAACTGAAATTATACTGAATTCTATATAAAAATACAAAAGAAAAACATAAATAAAATAAAAAATAAAAATGAAAGCAACTTTCTGTTTTATTATAGTAATAGTAGTGTAAAAGAAAAAAAACTTTAGTTATTCTACACTGTTATATACATATACTGTATATACACACACACACACACACACACACACAAACACACACATATATATAAATAAAAAAAATTACAATCTGTAAATAAATATAATGGGACATTATAGATTTGTTTATATAGTATTATTAAATTATTTAATGGTCTTGACTGTTAAATTACAGTTAATTCTATGTAAAAAAAAATACATCATATTGCTGAATGTAAATATAAGACGAATTCATATGTTTTCCTGCTAAAATTTTAAAATAATTAAAAAAAAAATTCTTTAGTTATTCTACAATTATTATATTAATACAGCTATATGACGTATATTATCTGAATTTTTGAAGACGTGTTAAATAATGTTAACTAAATAAATAACGGTTGTTTACTGTTATTTGAAGGTTGGTGACTTTTTTTTTTTTGTGTAGTCTATTATTTACATCTATTTCAGGTGTTAATAATGAGGTGCAAGAAGATGAGGCGACATTTAAGTCACGCTGAAGATTTAAATAACATCCAAGTCAGAAATAACACACAACTTCTAATTTTCTCCTCAATAACAGAGAAAGGTGAACAAATATTGACCTTTGATGTCAGAAATAGTGAAGCCAGACTTGATTAATGCAGTGCTACACTGTAAAAAGCTGCTTTGGCTAAATTATTGTATTAATATTATAGATAAATAATATTCCGAATGAAAGTTCCTCATATCACTGCGGGTGATTTATTTTGTGTTATTTTTTCCCCCAAAAATCTTTTTGGAGTCTCTTTTTTTTGCAGCGGAGGACAAAACTGATGCTCTTATAATGTAGTGTGGTGTCACAGACACACGCACATACACACGCACACACACACACACACACACACACACACACACACACACACACACACACAGTATTGTCTGCTGGATCAGCAGTGTTTTTATATAGAATCTGGTTCTCAGTGTGTTCCAGGTCACTGACGGTTTCTGCAGAAGAATTAGGACATAGTGTGTGTGTGTGTGTGTGTGTGTGTGTGTGTGTGTGCGTGTGTGTGTGTGTGTGTGTGTGTGCATGTGTGCAGGGGATTGATATATATTTCCATGACTGTATTCAGAACAAAAACTACACTTAACCCACTTTCCCCTTACATCAGATGACATCATTTTTACAATAACTGCCAACTGATTTCCTCCAATTTTGTGGATAAAGAGCGATTCGCCTCTCTGTAAAAATCTACTCCAAGTTCATTTTCAGCTCGTGCTGCTCTGATATTTCCAAGACATTAACATTAACCAGAGTGAAGCATCAGAGAGCCACATGCAGCCGAAGCATCAATAATGCAGCGCTCTCTGTCATTAACAGCCCTGATGTTTTTATCTGCTCTACTGTATCTTTTAGTGGTTGGAGTCAGTGGGACAAATTCATGTTTTGACATTTAAAATCTCCAGAGTTAAACAGACCATCAATATAAAGAAGAAAAATAAATAAATAAGGAGTGTCTCCTCAGATTACTTCTTGCTTTCCTTCTGATTCATGTTTCATCACTTTGTACATCAGCCAGCACCACCACGGATCAATTTATCGAATTCTACTTTGAACTTGTCCCAAAGTAAAACTGCAGTGGAGCTGAAGACATTATTCCACATTATTCCAAACAATTTATGGTATCTCATTAAACAGAAATCTAATTTTCATGCTCTCCTGCCACTTGAGAAACATCCTTTAAATGCATTGTTTGGAGCTACTTATCCATAGTCAGTATTACCTGTGTTGGATGGTGTTTAGCATGCCCACAGTTTTTGGAAGTACTGACACAGAAGGTAAGTAATGTACTGTAGCTAAGTGTGCTTTAATGTACATTATATTTACAATATTTTCACATCTTTATCTTGCTGTCAGACAGCACTTTCTGACTGGAAACTGACATTTTGTGCCAGTATTTGAGTCCCCACAATGTTGGCGAGCCACCCACTGAATGATTGTGCCCATATGGTTGGTGAATGCCTGTAATATCATATATAATATAACTCTTATGAGCTATTTTTTGATTTTATCATTATATTTGTCCAAACAATGTAGCTTGCATCTGTAGTTTATATTTTAAACGTTATTCTGTCGTTGCTGCACATTTGCTGCAAGGACTTAATTTGCTCTTTCGCAAAAACATACAAGACTGGCAGCAAAGTCAGTGACAGACGTGTTTCTGAGACATCTTTTCTCAGCACAAAGTAGAGTTGGACATGTCTACCAAAAACTGAAATTAAACTCTTATGAGCGATTTTTGTTGTTATCATTATATTTGTCCAAACAATGTACCTTTAGTTGTACCAGACATTAAAATGAACAAGAAATTAGAGAAAACAAGAGTGGTCTTATAATTTTTTCCATGACCGTATTTGTATTCCATGAATGTATTTGAGTCTCCACAGTGTTGGCGAGCCACCCACTGAATGCTTGTGCCCATATGGTTGGTGAATGCCTGCAATATCATATATAATATAACTCTAATGAGCTATTTTTGTTGTTATCATTATATTTGTCCAAACAAATGCACCTTTAGTTGTACCAGGCATGACAATGAACTAGAAATAAGAGAAAACAAGAGTGGTCTAATAATTTTTTCCATGACTGTAGTATTTGAGTCTACACAATGTTGGCGAGCCACCCATTGAATGCTTGTGTCCATATGGTGGGCAAGTCCCCACAATGACTTTTGATGACTCAACTAGTGGACAATTGTCTCCATGTGGTCGGTGAGTCCTACAATCCTGGCGTCTCAACCACCTACTGCTTGTCCCCTCAGTATTGGCGAACCACCCACTGAATTATTATCCACACATGGTAAGCTATACATCCATCTATGCTCTCTTCAAAGACTCCATTGACAAAAACAGGAATTTTACTCTGCAGAACACAAGAGTTGCTGGTCTATCACTGCCTCACTAGGGACTTTTTTGTGCTTTTGTGTGACTTTGGTGAATCTGTACTATCCCTTAAAAACACCAAAGTCACACAATAACAAAAATAAACTAGTAAATTGAGGCACAATAGACTTGCAACTCAGCAAGTGTTCAGCAAGGTTTGAATTACTGATTTTTTCAATGAAGTCTGGTGGCGTTGAATAAAGCATTGTTATTGGCTTCAGTTGAGTCTGATAGGATTTAGGTGCAAACAGGCAGTGTGCAGAGGCAATGCAAGAAGTGCATTGAAGTATTTTATACATTTTTTTCCCCATTTCCCATCACCTATTTCCTCACTGTGGAATGTTTACATAGTTATAGAACTTAAATCTGACAAAACTGTGACTGGACTGCAAAATGCAGAATAATTAACATGCATAGGTGTAAATATAAACAGTAAGGGTATATATGAATATACATATAAGATATATATATTATTAACATGCATACTCTACAATGAAAATTGTGCACTTGTGTAGTCTCATTCCAGTATTTTTAGAATATATTTTCAAAATTGACTAATTTGAGGCCAACCATTAATAAATTACCCAGCAGAATTTAACTCCTGACACAGAAAGAAATTCTTTAAACGGCAGCAACCCTTGAACAGCTTAATAAATCTCTATCAAAATGTAGGTTGGACTTCCCTGGCTCTGAGAAGGGAGCAACACTGTATATTGTTTATTTATAAGGCACGACTGAAAAAACTTCCACTCTACTTATCGAGCCTACTGAGCTTCAGATCTCTTAACTATCACACTCGTTCACATAACCCACTGGCTCTTAATATCCCTGCTGTTAAGACGGAGGTAGGGAAATTCACTTTTGTTTATTTCGCTCCTTTTAAATGGAATAATCTGCTGTCTCAGCTTCAGTTGGATACGCTGATTCCTTTTAATCATTTTAAAGACATTCTTATTGATCTTATGATTTCTGAATGTGCATGTGCTCATTGAATTTATTGTGCTTTTGTTGAGTATATATTATTATGGATATGTAGTGTAATGTGTTGAATTGTATTTGTACTGTAATCAGGGCGCCATTGGAAATGAGAGCTTGCTCTCAATTGGCCCTCCCTGAATAAATAAAGGTGATGAAATGAAAAATGGGTAACACTTTACAATAACCATCATTTATAAAGGGTAAACAGACAGTTTATTAATGTTTAATCATCATTTATAAACCGTTTATAGACCATTTATAATGGTAAATACATCATTTATTAATGTTTAACTAACTAAATCATTTATAAATGGCAAATAGATGGTATATTAATGTAAGTTTATAATTAATTTACCATTAACAAACAATTAAATTATAATTAATAGTTTATTAATAGTTTTAGCTGCACTCATTATAACATTTTTAACACCATATTTAGTATGTTAATGATTTTGAAATGATTCATATACCTTTAAGAAATTGGTTGAAACCATTTAAAGATTGAATATGTATAACACTTTGTAAATGGTTAATAATTGGTTTATAAACCATCTATAAACATTACTTAGATGGTTATTGTGAAGTGTTACCGAAAAATGAAATAAAATATGATCAAATACTGTATCCGTGTCTGGTGGTAGAGGTTACTTGGACTTGTGACTATAGTATTCTGAAAATCTGTCCTTTGAGTATGAAAACTGCAGCTCCTGTGGAGTGACTGTGCTCAAGTTGAATTCAGGTCGCTCATAATTGTAATATTGTTTTACAGCTGGAAAAAAAAGTAGCAAAACTTCCTCTCAAACTGCCCCTGAAGCCAAATCCCTTTATTCGCTGCCCATCTGTATACTCAGTAAGCTCCACACAGCCGGGGTTTACACACACACACACACACACACACACACTGCTTCTCTAAATCCAGGTAACAAACCATTTAAAAGCCAAACCACAGCTCTCCCTGTTGTCCTGTGATATATAAACCTCTGTATACACAGCTGGACTCGCACAATGACACAAACTTACATTGAGTCCTTTCTGGAACAGCGTCTGTCCCATCACGTTCGCCAGCATCCGGATCAGCGCCGCCCCCTACAGACAGCACACAGAAACACACTTTCAATCACAATAACTAGTGAAAACATGCTGAAAATAATGAACTAATGGGGTCAAAACGTACTTTTTTATAAGCTATCCAGTCAAAGACTCGGTCGATGTCCGTGGCCTGCTCCACCTCCTGGGAGATCGGGTGGGAGGTGCTTAGACCGTCCAATAACATCACCTCATGGAGGACATCAGTCAGAAAGCGTTGCTTCTCCTGGAAACACAAACATTTTGACTTAGTCACTTATGGAGACACTATATTGGCAGTCTCTCACTGGGGTCCGACCATAACCCCCAACCATGACATGTCCACTATCTTTGAACCAAATCTTAAAACTAATTCTCACCATAAACAAAGTCTTTTCACTGAAAATAAGAGAGCTCCATAGAATGGAATGGAATGGAATAGAATAGAATAGAAAGAATTGAATGGAATGGAATGGAATAGAATAGAATAGAATAGAATAGAATAGAATGGAATGGAATGGAATAGAATAGTCATTATGAAATGCAAAACAAAATTAAGTGCAATACTCAATCCAATCCACTTTATTTATATCACAATTTTTAGCAAACACAAGGTTTCCAAAGTTCTGCACAAACAATAAATAGATAAGAAAATACAAAGAGATGTAGTAAACAGTAAAATGCAATAAGATAAAATAAATTAAAAATAGGATAAAAATAAATAAAATAAAATGTAAAATGTACTGCCCTCACAAAATAAAATATGCATGTATACAAATAAAATAATAATAATAAAAAAATCAACATAAAATCAACAACTAAGTGGAGGAGTATAAAAAAGTACTATGTAAAAACATATAGTTAAAAAACAAATAAAACATGGAGAATTAAAAACAAAAACAAACAATACATACATCCACGTCCACATACATACAAAATTTCATGAATTCATTTAAGGCTGTGATGAACTTTGCATAAAAGCAGTTTTTTAGTCTGTTTGTATGTGTTTTCATTGTCCCTTTGAGGCAGTGTGGGGACTCACTAACCATATGGAGACAAAGATCCCCAGCTCTATCGGATCTTTTCTCCCATATGTTTGCTAGTTCCAAGAACGTTGGAGACTCATGACTCAGGTCTCCATATGGTTGGTGACTCACCTACAATTTCACTTGTAAGATTTTTGTCCCCATATAGCAGGAAAGTTCCCACAATGGGGCCAACTCATCTGCCAGATGCTTTTCCGCATACGGCAGGCAAATCCCATCAATGTTGGCGAGCCACCCACTGAATGCTTGACCCCATTTGGTAGGCATTTCACCTTCAGGATCCTTGTCCCTTTATGGTAGGTGAGTCCCCACAATGTTAGCGACTTAACATCCACAATATAATTTATCCTCTTCAGTGATATTTGGACTCGTGGCTTGCTTTGGTTTTCCTCCAGCTCAGCTTTCGCCAGACTCTGGATAAATAATTAAGTTTTATTTGTTAGCAAAACAAAGTTGGTCAACAAACTGTCATTCAGTGGAGCAGTTGGTTCAGCAAATAACTGTTTAGTTGTGTAATTAATCTGGTTAATATTTGTTTTATTATTATTATCTTTGTTTCTCTTCTCATTGTATATTCTTGTTACCATTCATCATCCACTAGATTCCTCTTCTCTCTTTGTCCTCTACTTCTTTTCTCTTCTCCGTTTTTATTTTTTTATTTTTCCTCTCTCTGTTTCCTCTCATTACTCCTCCTTTTTCCTCTCTTCTCCTCTGCTCTCCTGGTTTCGGGGTTTTAATAGACATCTGCAAACATGGCGAGCTGTAACGAGCTCTGTCTAAATTACCCCTGGGATCAGGCTAAATCCGGAGAAGTGCGGCTCTGTCTAATTCATGGATTACCGTGTTTACTATGGAGATTTGGTTTTAATGAGCCTCCATCTTGTTAAGCAATGGAATTGTTGGCTTATTAAGTTTCAGTCGTTAATGAATCGAATGAGCAGGAAGTCCTTTTAAAATTAACAGTATCTGTTGGGATCTGGCTAATTCTTGGTCCAATGTGGCACCGTGTAATTCACGGATTAAAGTTGTTTATTAAGTAGGTTTGGTTTTTAATGGATCTACATGTAGTTAAACAAAAGTTTCTTGAGCTATTACATTTTTAATGAGCACTAGAATCAACAAAAAGATTTTAGATATTACAGTGTCTGTTGGGATTACGCTATGTTTGGCAGATGTGGCTCTGTCTATGATGCCTCGCATGAAATATTAATCTTGTCAAATAATATATTTTAAATTAGTCTAAATTCAAGTTTGAATAGGAACAAAATGTGTTCACAGAGGCTGATCTAAGACTCGATTCAGAGAGTATTATGTTTCTTTTGTTCCTCTAAATGGTAATATTTCTGTCTAATATCTGGGGGCTGAGTTGCAATAGTACAGAATTACGTAATAAAAGCAGCACCGTCTTGTAATCCCTGTATGCATGATGTGAGGACACCAGTTGCAATACTTCATCTGTCCACCAGGGGGAGCTGTGATTATGGAAGCATGTTCCAGTTCGCCTGAAATCACCTGTTATGGTAATATTTGATGCATGACAGAAAGTGCTTTTCACACAAAGCAAACTTTTGCTGTAGTGCTTGTCATTATCGTATTATAATATAATGAAAAAAGTATGCTGAAGTTTTTAATAAAACAGCTTTTTTGGTAATAAATATTTTATTGATTCTTCTATAAACATAAGTCATAAGTTTTCATAAAAGTTGTATTTTGAGGCGAAATTGTGAAATGTGACATTAAAGAAAATGTGAATTAGTTTCCATCAGCTGGTAAAGAGCAAATAAACAAAGCTGCAGTAATGTACTTTGGTCAGCAGGTGGCAGGCTAATCCGTCAGCAAACAGGAGAAGAAGAAGAAGAGAGAAAAAAACAAAAAGACAGAAAATGGAGAGAAGTATTCAGAAATTAGATTAAACTTCTAATTGTTCTTTCATGTCAGGAGGAAACAGCTGATCAGTCATGTGATTAAACGTTCGCTACATCAGAACTTATTTGGAAAAGCGTTTTCAAAGACAAAAAAACACCTCAAGTGAGTGTAAAAACTTTTAGGCACATTTTCGAAAGTTTGATCAAACTTTGCTGTTTCCTTTAAGTTTTTCTCATGAGAATCTTCAAAATGCACTGAGAAATTTGTTGATGGAAACATGATTATATAAGATAAAATAAAAACGGGAAAAAAAGGGAAAAAAAACACAATTTCATTGTTTATGCTTACATTCATTTACAGGATCATGATGTTATTTGACACATACAAAGTAGTTAACAGATACTTAAAAATATCTTTTTTACTTGTTTAATTGTTACTACCTTTCTTATATTTCTAGTTCATCCTGCTTGTTTACTATTTATTGTTGTTTTTATTGAAGCTCCTCTCTATGTTGCTATCCACTTTGTTGCTGTAATATTGGAAATTCCCCCCATTGTGGGACTAATAAAGGAAACCTTATCTTATGTATTGTACTTCATATCAATATCCATTCACATTTGCAATACACTCCAACTAGCCTCCACACCGAGTCATATATTTTTAACTCCTTTCCTTTTAAGGAATCTAAAGAGATTTGTTCATATGATGCACCTTTACCAAGTCTGGGAGCCATTTATGAGAAGAGGCTCACCTGGGTTACCCCAGCTTCTCATTATATTGAATTTAAACACTTTTGGCCACACCGAGTCAAACCATGCCACTCCACAAACAGTTTTAACGTGGTGAGTTCTGCTGGGATAAACTGGAGACCCCCCTCCAAACAAGTGTGTGATTCAAGACTCAACTCAAGAGACCAAAGAGAGACAACTTTAAAAGTCTCTTTGTGTGTCCAGCTCTCAGTCCTTCTGTAGCTTCTCACTGAATCTCTGTGGTTTGAAGTTTAGTTGCTCTCCTGTTTATTCTTTCACATGTGCAGCTGCTTTATTTCACTGTTTCATATCGACTTTCAGCTGTTGTACGAGTCGTTGCTGCCCAGCATTTCATGATCGACATAATAAAAGCTCTTTAAATCACAAAATAACTGGCAACTTTTATTGTGAAGAGTTTATAGAAAATGAAGTGTGTTTATCACCTAATTAGGCATGTTAGAGGCTATTATTCTGTGAAAATACTGCATGGAGGAAGCAGAAACAGCTAAAGAGAGAAGAGCTGCTGCAGGGGGACTTTTATTGTGAACTTTATCAGAAATAAATGTGCTTTAACCAGTTTAACAGCCACTACTTTGACCACTAGTCAGCTAAAGACCCTCAAGCAGGCAACACTGTTATAAAACCAAACCAAATCAAGTCAGGACATGTTTATGGAAAAGAGGCTATACATTATTGTTCCAATAACACCTCTACGAGCTGATTATGTCTTCTGATCTGTGCCGTGAGAGCCAACAGATGTGTGAATCAGCAGAACTGAAAACTGAGAATAAAACTGTCTGGAAATTATAAACATGAAGCAACAACAGCCGTGCAGAGCTGCCATGTTATTTATCAAGAAAAAATGCAGCTTAACAGGCCGGTACAGCAACATGTCAGGCCAAACTTGCACAAAAAATAATAATATAACGTATTAAATTTGATGCAGAATTAACAAGAAGGTGCAAATATTTAGGAATTTCTTGTAGCATTAAAAAAAAAGGATTTTTTAAAGGGAGTCTGGGAGTTTCTCCTTCAGCAACTAAAGAGAGTCTTACTGTTAGTGTTTACTGTGAAATTTGACATGTTTACAATCAATAAATGTCTTATTTTATTAATTAAGTGTAAATGGTGAGTTGTCCTGGAAGGTAACACACACTTTCACAAAGTTTCTAAAGTTCGCCAGAAATAAACAACTTCAAAAAACTACATTTTTCAAGGGAGACTGGGGACTTTTTTGTGGCCGACTAAATATAATCCTGTGGTTAATGTTTACTGTTAAATTTGACATGTTTACTATCAATACATGTCTTATTTCATGAATTTAATGTAAATCCTGAGTGCTGCTTCAACCCTGGCAGGTAAAACACACTTCAGATTGTGCCTCTGTTTCTTTTTATGAGCTGTAATTACAGCCAATAACACCATAAACAGTGATTTTCTTATTTGAACACAACAGAAGTGGTGATATGTGTCAACACCAGGCCACAATGGAGACAAGTGTGATGATGATAATAGAGCAGATTAAAGTGTTTTTCTGTGGCAGGTTGTTTTCAGTCATAACAGTCTAATCTGGATGCAGTGAAAAGTGCTGTGTGTGTGTGTGTGTGTGTGTGTGTGTGTTGACGTGTTTAACAGGTCGTGTTGAAGCCAATGCTAATGATGTTTGGGCTCTGATGTGACATCCAGAGGAGGAGGGGAGGCTCGTCACAGAGCTGCAGGTTAGGAGTCAGAAACACTGCTAATAACAGCTTCTTTTACTCAACATCTGGAGTTTTATATGAATGGACCTTTACCCTGTTGTGTGTGGAAGGACCCTTTAATTACTTTTTAGGTAATTTTGTGTCTTTTTAATAATTGTGTATCTTTTTGGTCATTTTGTGTATTTTTCGGCAATTCTGTGTATTTTTCGGCAATTCTGTGTATTTTTTTGGCAATTCTGTGTATTTTTTGGCAATTTTGTCTCTTTTTAAAGTAATTTAGTGTTTTTTCAATCATTTTGTGTCTTTTTTGGTCATTTTGGGTAATTGTGTGTCTTTTTTTAATATTTTTGAGTCTTTTTTGGTCATTTTGTCTTTTTTTTTTAAGTAATTTAGTTTTTTTTCAGTCATTTTGTGTATTTTTTGGTCCTTTTGTGTCTTTTTTTAAAGTAATTTTGTAATTTTGTCTTTTTTGGTAATTTTTCGTCTTTTTTGGTCATTTTTTGAGGTAATTTTGTGTCTTTTTTTAATAATTGTGTGTCTTTTTAAAATATTTGTATGTCTTTTTTGGTCATTTTCTGTCTTTTTTTTGGGTCATTTTGTCTTTTTTTAAACTAATTTAGTTTTTTTCAGTCATTTTGTGTCTTTTTTTGGTCATTTTGTGTCTTTTTTTTTTTTTTAAGTAATTTCTTCATCATTTTAATACCTCCTCCAGCAGCCCCCAGGTAATTTAAGAATAAGAATGAATGAATGAATTAAGAGCTTTTTTTCCTCAACATGTTCCACCTTCAGCTGTTCAGGTCATGATTATATTGTGTTTTTTGTGAACTTTTGTGTGATTTGTCTGTGTGATTTTAGTCCGATCAGATCAGTGATTCTCAGAGATGTTTGTTCCTGGTCTTTGCAGTGCACAATGTTTTACATAAAAATAAGTATTTTGCAGAATGGAGCTCTCTCTTGTCGCCTACTTACTGATCCCAGAACACGTCGTTAGCATTAGAGTCCATCTTTTTGTTTGCACTAAATGGGCCGTTGGTGAGCCATCCTACAGCTCCCCACCCCCACAAACACACACACACATACACACACACACACACACACAGTCAACCTGAGGGGAAATGCTTTAGTGACCCAGAGAACAAGTTTAATGCAGCCTAAATACATCACTTAATTCCCTAGAAATACCTTATTTACTACACAAATAAGCACAGAGTGAGAGTGTGGGCAGCTTTCCTGCTCAGACTGTAAACATGAAGAGTAAAAAGGTCTTTCAGTGCTGTACACTTTCATTTTCATCATGTTTAACAAGCAACAAATCTGAAGCTTCTCAGGGTGAACACTGATGCAAGAAGGTTTGATTTACTGACTGACTGATTGATTTTAGAGTCGTGCACCGCAGAGGTCTGCAACAGTCCTTGAATGGATCTCAGGTTTACACAAGTTTCCATCAGAAAAAGTGACCAAAACTGTCACAATGACACAATTACCCTAAAAATAACAGGGTTATTCAGTCTGAATTACAGTTTTTGCTGATATTTACATTTAAATTTGCAGTAGAAAACCCACAGCTGCCGGTATTTTACCGTAAATTATACAATATATTTGTGATAATATATACAATACATACATATACAATATATTAAGTGTAGAACAGGGGTCTCAAACTCAAATTACCAGGGGGCAGCTGGGCAGTATCAAAATGACCAAAAAAGACACAAAATTATTTTAAAAAAAGACTAAATTACTTAAAAAAGAAAGAAAATGACCAAAAAAGACACAGAATAACCACAAAAGACACAAAATGATTTTAAAAATGACACAAAATTACAAAAAAAGATACAAACGTATTAAAAAAGACACAGAATTATTAAAAAAAGACATACAATTACCAAAAAAAGTAATTAAAGGGACCTTCCAAACACAACAGGGTAAAGTACCATTCAGATAAAACTCACATTAAACTTTCATATCAAGGTGGGGGCCACAAAATATCGTCACGAGGGCCACAATTGACCGTGAGTTTGAGACCCATGGTGTATAATATTTGCCTCTGTGGTGTTTTGCAGTAGAAGTATGAAGCAGCAGAAAATGTAAATACTTAGGTACAATTCAAAGTACTTAAGTACACTTAAGTACAGTACTTAGTTACTGAATGCATCAGTTTGTAACACATAAAGTTTACAAGTTGGATTAACACAACAGAAGGAGGTGGGAGGGGCCAGTGGAGTCTTGACTCTGATTGGTTAAACGACCTGTTACATACAGCGATAACTGGGCCACGCCCCTTTCTGTACTGGGCCACGCCCCTTTCTATGAGCTTTATAAAGCTCCGTGAAGCAGCTCAGCAGTCAGCGAGCTGTGGAGCTGCAGACATGACGCACATCACCAGAGAAAACTCGGAGCAGATTCGTGTGATGAAGGCGAGCGGGAAGTCAACACACGACATCCAGAAACATTTGGCAGGTTTGGGCGTCAAAGTGTCTCTGAGGACGGTGAGGTACCACTTCAAGGAGAGGACGCCGCGGAGCTCCTGGCCCCGCAAACTGCACCAGTAAGTGACCCGACAGCCAGTGTTTGTTCTAATCAAGTAATCAGAACATTTACTTGATAGTAGAAATAACACAGTTTAGAAATAAGCTGTTGCAAGTAAAAGTCCTGCATTTAAAATCTTACTTGAGTAAAAAACAACTAGTATTTGTTAAAATATATAACTTTAAATTAAGACATGGGTCTCAAATTTGCGGCCTGCGGGCCCCGTGACGATATTTTGTGGCCCCCACCTTGATATGAAAGTTTAATGTGAGTTTTATATGAATGGTACTTTACTGTGTTGTGTGTGGAAGGTCCCTTTAATTACTTTTTGGGTAATTTTTGTGGCTTATTTTGGTAATTTTGTTTCTTTTTTCAACTAATTAATTTTTTTCTGTAATGTGTCTTTTTTTGGTCATTTTGTGTCTTTTTTGGTAATTCTGTGTATTTTTCCTCTCTTTTTGGTAATTTTGTCTTCTTTTAAGTAATTTTTTTTTTTCTGTCATTTTGTGTCTTTTTTTGGTCATTTTGACACTGCTTTCCTCAACATTTTCTTCCAACCAGGCTATATAATACAACTGTCTGACTATACAATTATTAACTGACTTACTTAAGTAAATTGGCAAAGAAGCACAGCTGGAGACCGCTAACAAAGTTAGAGACAAGAGAGACAATGAAAGTGCAAACCCCGCGAAAAAATTAGCTTAACTTTTGTGTCTTCACACAAATTGGGTGGGTATTAATTCATGATTTTACATATTATTTGAGGCATTTTGTGTCCTTTTTTGCTAATTTTATGTATTTTTTGGATAATGCTGTCTTTTGTGGTGATGTTACGTCTGTATTTTTGTTTTTAAGATGATGATGAAACATGTTCGTTAACGTTCGATCTCTCCGCTACAGTAACATCCTGACCACCATCGACGAGGTGACGAAGAGCAGCGGCAGGACGAAGACGAAGGCTCAGGCTCTGCAGCAGAAGATCGAGGCGGACTTCGGCGTCCAGCTGAGTCTGACGAGCGTGCGCCGCGCCCGCCGCAACCTCGGCTGGAAATTCGGAAAGGCGACTTTCTGCCCGATCAGCAAAGAGCTGAACAGGGAGGCGCGGCTGCAGCACGCCATGCGGCTCCTGGAGGCCGGCGAGACGTGGCACGACGCTCTGTTCGCCGACGTCACCACGGTCACCCTGGAGCACTTCACCACGCTCTGTTACCGTAGAAACGGGCAGCTGATCGCCCGGCCGCGGCCCAAACACTCGCTGAAGCTGCACGTGTGGGGGGTGATCACGCGGCGCGGGCCGGGCCCCATGGTCATCTTCGAGGGGAACATGGACCGCCAGTACTACGAGGAGGAGATCATCAAACGGGTGGCGGGGCCCTACGTCAGGGACAACCACGGCCCCGAGCACCGCTTCTTCCAGGACAACGACCCCAGGCACACGGCCGCCGCCGCCAGCATCGCCGCCGAGGGGATCAACTGGATGAGGACGCCGCCGCAGTCGCCAGATCTGAACCCCATCAAGCTCGTCTGGCAGTCGATGAAAGACTTCATCCGCAAGGAGGCGAAGCCGCGAACGAGGCAGCAGCTGGTCAGAGCCGTGGACTCCTACTGGGCCTCGGAGCTCACCCCCGGTTACTGTAACCAGGTGATCTCAGGCCTGGAGGAGGTCCACACACTCATAGTGAAGAACAAAGGAGGGCCCAGCGGGAAGTGAGCCACGATCTACTCATGCATTTATGATCTACTCATGCATTTATGTCTTTTTTTAATGCGGCATCAAAATAAACAAAGCTCTTTCAAGAAAACAACCTTTGTGGGTTTTTATTCTTTCATTTTGTGTCTTTTGTGGGTTTTTTGGGGGTCATTTTGTGTCTTTTTGTGGTCATTTTGTGTCTTCTTTAGTCATTTTGTGTCTTTGTGTCTTTTTTTAGTCTTTTTGTGTCTTATTTTGGTCATTTTGTGTCTTTTTTTAGTCATTTTGTGTCTTTCTGTGTCTTTTTTTGTCATTTTGTATCTTTTTTAAGTAATTTTAGATATTTTTCAGTCATTTTGTGTCTTTTTTTTAGTCCTTTTGTGTCTTTTTTTCCTTTAATCCAACATAAAATGTGATTTGAAACCATTTTTTAATTTGTTTTTATCTTCAAACTTTTGTTTTTCCACATATAAACTAGAAATTTGATGCATTCAGGTTTTCAGGTTCAGGTTCTGTAACCAGGTGATCTCAGGCCTGGAGGAGGTCCACACACTCATAGTGAAGAACAAAGGAGGGCCCAGCGGGAAGTGATCAACAATCTACACATGCATGTATGATCTACTCATGCATTTATGTCTTTTTTTAATGTGACATCAAAATAAACAAAGCTCTTTAAAGAAAACAACCGTTTAATTCTTGGCTGTGTGTGTCCAGGTTTTTGGCTCTGCGTTCAAATGTCTTCCTGCAGCTTGAACAGGTGACTCATGTTCACCTCTTCAGGTGATTAAACAAAGAGGTAAAAATGTTTCATTAGCTGCCTTAATAACTGGCCAAAACAAATGCAAACACTGAACCATTAAAGAAGTGTTTTCTGAATAGAGAAGCTGCAGTATAAATTAGAAAAAAAATAGAAAAACTACAACAGGGACTGATGAACTTCGGTATTAAGTATTCTGAAATAAGTCTACTAATTGACTAATTTATTCACAAAACTGGCCTCATATGTCCAGAAATCCTGCATCAAACATGAAGGGAAACATGAGGAAAAGCAGCAACGTACAACAAATAAAGAAAGTTGGGGTTTAGGCTCCTTTCTGACATATATTCAGTTAAAAACTACCTTCAAACTTTTGTTTTTCTAAATATAAATTCTGAATAATTCTGAATTTGTTGCATTCTGTTTTTAGTAGCTCTTAACCACACAGTTTAGCACCTAAACCTGATAAATCTGCAACTGTCCAGTTAACGGTGCGATAACGACCTTCTGCATGTATAGTAGGTGGATCAGATACCTTCATATCCATATATATGAGGCTGATTACACTAATAAAGGCTATTTAATTGGGTGAAAACGTTGGTGAACAGATGGTCCAAACCAAGGAAAGATACAGAACTCTGAATTAATTCCTGGATAATAACTGGAAACTGGACCAGAGAACAGCACTTCTGAAATATAATGTTGGAATAATATATCATGTAAGACAACTACAATGCTCTAGGTGGCTTAGTTTATTTAATAACACTTAAGTATATCTGTTGGTTTTTAATCCTGTGCTTTTTGAAAGTATGTTTCCTTTAACAAATCGCCAAAAATCTCCCATTTATCACAGAAAGAAACCGTAAAAAACAGGTTATATTTGCAAAATTTGAACTTTCCGCAAGTTCTTGAATGGATCATAGGTTTCTGGAGGCTTCCATTACAAAATGTGGCCAAAATGTGTGTCTCAATGTGTCATTGAGACGAACGGTCACGGTACTGGATAATATCTGGAAACTGGACTTCAGACGGCACCCCTGCATCGTAAATCTGTAAATGAACTAAACTATTTTGTTGCTGTTTGTCTGTTTGTGTCAGATAAACAGCTTCTTTGATAATAAATCCTTTTTTTCCGGGCTGACAGAAGCCAATCTGACTAATTCCTGGATATTTGTCTTGGGCTGATCCGATCAAAGGCTCGGGCTAACTCCTGGGTAAAGAGCTTTGATTTCAGAGTCAACAGAAACAGAAACACAGACAGAGTGGAGGCAGGTTGGATCTGGGGACTCCACCACAAATTACAGAATTAGTTAAATAGCACATTTGGATAAAACCCAAATTACTCTGCACAGAGAACATTACGAAAAAAAAAAAAAAGTGGAGTAAGAATGAGACTAAATGAGACATCAGCTCTAATTAACGGAGACTTTAAGTCACCTGGAGAGAGAGAAAGGGTCCATCTGGTCCATATGGCCGATACGGAGCAGATGGACCCACATGTGGAGGACGGCTAATGGGCCAACAGTCAGTAAACACACACACACACACACACACACACACACATTCCTGTACTTCTATCTTTGTGAGGACCCTCACTGGAATAGTGAATTCCCTTACAAGGTTATAATAGTTTTGGATTTTTCATTAGTTTTAGTTTTAATTTTGTTGTTCATTTTTGTTTTCGATTTCAGTTAGTTCTAATGAGTTTTTAGAGTGAGTTTGTTAGTTTTAGTTTATATTTTTTGAAATGCTTTAGTTTTAGTTTAGTTTTTATTAGTTTTAGTTTTTTGTAATGGGGTATTTGTTGGGTGGGAGATTAAAAGAGGTCACAGTAAATTTTGCCTTTATTTACTTTGTCTTATCCATCTTCATTATGTATGAAAAAAGCTGACAAAGATGAAAACGAAGGACATTTTCACTATAATTGTAGTTAGTTTTGTAACCACACAATATAGTTTCAGTTAATTATCATTATCATGTGACCTTTAACCCTTAAAAAAAAGTCTGAAATCTCAAAAAAGCCTTTAAAGAAGTGAGGACCGGTCCTCACTTTGCAAAAATGTCCTCACTCTGTTGGTAAAAATGTGTTCTGGTCCTCACTATGTAGGAAGTACAAGAACACACACACACACAGACAGATGGAGCGACGGGGCGAAGCAGCTGCTGAACTTTTAAACGGCTGCTCGTCTCCGCCCTCCGTCCTCCTTCTCTTCCACCCCGTCACTCCTCCTCTCCTCCTCCTCCTCCTCTCTTCTTCTTCTTCTCCTCCTCCTCCTCCTCCTCCTCCTCCTCCTCCTCCTCCTCCTCCTCCTCCTCCTCCTCTTCCTCCTCTCCTCTCCTCCTCCTCCGTCGTGTCAGTTAAAAGTGTCTGGATGACAGACGGCTCGCTCGGCGTGTAACTCTTTCCAACCGAATGCTAATTCACAGCCTGGCAGGTGTGGCACATCAAATATAGTTTGGGTCAAACAGTTTAACGACTTTATTAAAGCGATCGCTGTCACTGCAGTTTATTTATTTTATCCATTTGGGCCTTTGCACCCCGGCTGCAGCTCACCTCTTTTATTGTGATTTGGTGAGTTATGAAGCAATTAATCCTGCAATAAATGACTTTATTTAGATAAATCCACCTGGTTTTATGATGCCTCCTTCTCTGTGATGTTACAGTCCTATACAACATGCAAAATCAGTGACACGGCTGTTTAAAAGCTGCAGATATTCTGTTTTTGTTTATTACTGTGGGCAAATTACAGGCAAACACAAGATACATGCACTGATATATATAGTCTAAATAAAAACCCAACTGTAATTTATCTAAAACAGCTGTTCTCTGTAGTTTTATATCAAAGAAACAGGAGGAAATAATGCATTTGCATGGGACTATTTTCAGCGGCGGATTAATCCACATTTCTTTAAAACAGTGGTTCTCCATCTTTTCTATCATTTAGTAAACTGATGATTTTTGTCAAAGTGATATATTTTTGAATATTGCACTATAGAACGTACGGTTACGTTGTAACCTTTGTTCTCTGAGTGAATATGAGTGACTTTCTAAACTCTTAAAAGCTAGTTTTTGTTGCTATCATTATATTTGTCCAAACAAATGTACCTTTAGTTTGATATCAAAGAAAGGAGAAAGGAGGAAATAATGCATTTACATGGGACTATTTTCAGCTGCAGATTAATCCACACTTCTTTAAAACAGTGGTTCTCCATCTTTCTATCATTTAGTAAACTGATGATTTTTGTCGAAGTGATATATTTTATGGCTATAACAATAAGAGTTCAGATGGAAAATGATGGAGGGTAAAACTTAGGCAACTAGTGAAGGCAAAAACTGCAACACCTTAAAAATAAGTGATGATTTTAGCAGATTATTTTCTGTGAATATTGCACGATAGATCGTATGGTTACGTTGTAACCTTGGTTCTCTGAACTGACGAACATCCGGGTAGCTGAGTAATCAAGTACAGATACACAGAGCGCCTCTTTGGCCAATCAGCACCTCCGCTTTATTTTGTAACATTTGATGCCACCTGGTTGCCATAGCGCCTCTTCGGCCAATCAGCACCTCCCCTTTATTTTGTAACATTTGTTGCCACCTGGTTGCCATAGCGCCTCTTCGGCCAATCAGCACCTCCGTTTTATTTTGTAACATTTGTTGCCACCCGGTTGCTATAGCGCCTCTTTGGCCAATCAACACATCCGTTTTCTGCGCTCGATTGCTCTGCCTCAACTACCCGGATGTTGAAGAAAATTGAATTTGAATTGTGAGAACTGAATGTTCAGTTCCAAACTAATACATTCAATTTCTAATTACAATTCAGATTCAGTTTTTAAATGCAATGATTCAAACTGAAATATGCAAGTTCAAATCATGTGATTCATATTCAGCTTTTTAATGCAATTATTCAAGTTAAGCGATTCAAATTCAAATAAAAATAATTCAAATTCAGTTTCTGGTGGCACATATTTCAGCCCATATGAAGATCCTGTTGCTATTTTAAGGGGATTTATTGAGTGTAAGAACAATAAGAATGTCCTCAGATTCATCCTTTCAGGTGAATATTGAATTATTATTGAATTTACAGGATGAGCCAGAAACAGCTCTTCCTGTCTGGTTAATTTTACATAAACCGCTCTCTGTTAAATGTCCAGAACATGTATAATGTCATGCCATTTATTGAGCTTTGTGGCTTTAATGGCCTGAACCAGGACAGGTGATTGTACCTGTCCCCAGTTAACCCTGCAGGAGAAACCACTGATGGGTTAAAGTGACTACAGACACTTTAAAAACACAGAGAGTGATTTAAATAGAGCCTCTGTGTCAGTCTGTCAGAGGGGAAGGGAGCAGAGGAGCAGATGAATATTGATTGTTCTCTCTGTGCTCTCTTTAAAACATGAATATTTCATATTTTCGATTTCAAAGTCGAAGTCTATTTGTTTCACATCAGTTATCTGTTGGTGGGCATTTAAACCTCTAACCTGCTGCCTCGCTGCTGCTTTGTATTCAGCAGATTAACAGATAAAATGCTGTCAGTGTGTGTCGGCCGCTGATGGGGAAAACTACTCAAACTCTCAAGTTAAAGCAGTAATAACACAGTTATTACAAGTTAAAGTCCTGCATCGAGCAGCAGAAAATGTACCGATGCATTAACATATGATGTAAGATAATGCAGTAGGTGGGGGAGATTGGAGTTTATTCAATAATATTTCACCATATCTGTTGGTTTTTACCCCTCTGAGTTTGAAAAGTATGTTTTCTTTTAGATATTCACCAAAAATACACCGTTTATCGTAGAAAGAAACTGTAAAAACAGGCATTATCATCACAATCTGAACTTTCTGATTGTCCTTGAACAGATTATTGGTTAAGAAAAAAATCTGTTATAAAAAGTGACCAAAAATAAAGTGTTTGCACGAACCAGATCCTGTTAAAAATATTAACGTGACGTGACAAATATTCATTGAAAATCTGTTTACACGGAGCCAAGAGGAGAGGACAGGAGAGGCTATTTACACAGAGCAGAGAGGAGAGGACAGGAGAGGCTGTTTACACAGAGCTGAGAGGAGAGGACAGGAGAGGCTATTTACACAGAGCTGAGAGGAAAGGACAGGAGAGGCTATTTACACAGAGCTGAGAGGAGAGGACAGGAGAGGCTGTTTACACAGAGCAGAGAGGAGAGGACAGGAGAGGCTGGAAACATGACAATACTGAGAATATGTACAATGTGTGGAGAAAACTGCTTTGGTTATTTTCTGTCTTTTTCTGTTGTTTTTCTGTGATTTTTGGTAATTGCGTGTTTTTTTTTTGTTGTTGTAATTTTATGTATTTTTTAGTCATTTTATGTATCTTTTGGGTAAGTTTGTGTCTTGTGAGGTGATGTTAGGTCTTTATTATTGGTCAATTTGCCTTGTTATTTGACAATTTGTATCTTTTCTTGGTCATTTTACGTATAACTTCAATATGTACAATATGTGGAGAAAACTGTTTTTTTTACAACATTGATGACAGTTTTGGGCACTTTGAAAAGTGTTTATATTTCAGTTCTATTTATTAAAATTTTAAAATGATAATTTATCAGAGAAATTCATCTTTTTTTCCTGATTTCTATCATTCTAACTGTGTTATTCTGCACAAAGACATGTTTGAGTTGTTCCCACTTCCAGCCATGATTGTGCTGATTCCATAGAACTGCAGGTATTATAGGTTTATATAGATTTTATGTATTGCAGTGAAATACAAGGACACAGTGAGAGTAAAATGCAAAAAGAGCAACAAACTGACAGAAATACAGTTATTTCCAGCTCTTGTGTAGAGGAGTTTGGGTCAGTCCTTCATTACTGCTCTATTGTGTCCATACAAAACATTATTATGGCTTTTTGCTCGTGAAACATGTTTCACTAATAATAAAGCTAATTAAATGGGAGACCCCGGCTGGAGAAAAAGTCACATTTTCATAATTTTTCCGGTTTTTATTTCGCTTGTTTCTCATGCTCTTACCGAATAAATATGACTTTTTAATCCAAATGTGCAGGAAAAACACGAGTGCACATTGTTCTGCAGCAAACATGGATGTTTTTTTTCATTAACACTGCTTTTATTATTCACCTTTCCCATGATAAAGAGCTCTCAACGGCAAGAATATAAGTTTGGATGCTCCAGAAGTAATTAAAGTTTGGATGGTGTGGTGATGTAATGTGGTCAAACTTTAGTAATTGGTGTTTATTCAACCACAAAAGCAGAAATCTAACTTTTTTCTCCTCCAGTCAAGACGCGAAGAGGGTAAATGGCGTGTTGCCGAGCGACTCGGCTCTCCTCTGAGCTTCACAAAAACACCCTCAGCGTGAGTCGGTCCAGGTTGGATCTCTATTCAGATGAGAGCGAGCGGCTTGAAAAGGCGTCTGATGTGCTCATTCTCGCCTCTCCTCAGGTGATCGGTGTGAGAGCTGCTCATCAGCTGCTGCTCAGACGCTTTAATGACTCGCGCCGACACAAACAAGCTCCACAAGTGTCCTGTGTCTGTCGGTATGAAGCAGAGATATGAAAAAACTGAACAGCAGCAGTTGGGACTCGTTTGATTTGCAGCTTTAGGTGAAATGTTGCTCATCAGCTGCTGTTCAGACGCTTTAATGACTAGATGCAAACACAAAAAGGCTGCAGAAACAGACACAAGGACATGGAAAAGACACAGAATATGGTGTTTTATTCAACATATAAGAGATGTAAATGAGCTGAGTTAACCCTCTGGAGTCTCCAGAAGCTCCCAATCCAGACTTCTTCATGACATCCAGACTAGAAAACAAAGCAGCGTGGAGCCCTACTGTAAATTTACCTCTAAAGTTCTGGCTGTAAACTCCATGAGGCCAGTTTCAGTTTGATGATGATATACCAAGTAAAACTGGAGACAAGCTCAAATATATTTAGTATAAAATGATAGAACTGGATGTAACCCTCTTATATGTTAGATTTGACACCTTTGTTCACATTTGCAACATTTAAAAATCTTTATTGAGCATGATAGTGTTTTGAAAGTTAAAAAAAAAGATTCAAAATCACATTTTATGTTGGACTAAAGGACTAAAAAAGACATAAAGTGACTAACAAAAGACACAAAAAGACACAAAATGACCAAAAACGACAAAAAATTACGAAAAAAGACACAAAATGACCAAAAAAAGACACAAAATGACAAAAACACAAAAAATGACACAAAATGACAAAACAAAATGACAAAAAAAACCCACAGAAGAAGACACAAAATGAGTAAAAAAAGACACAAAATGACCAAAAAGAGACAAAAAGAACTAAAAAAAGACACTAAATGACTTTAAAAAGGCACAAAATTACCAATATTACGCTAAACACACAAATAAAATAGAGTCCCACTAGAATAAAAACCAGAGTTGATGACAGGATCACACACAATCACAAGATCTCATTTATGATGGTTTATTTTTTTCTTTTTGGTTCGAAATGTTGATCCAGTAAGTCGGAATAAAAAAAATCATATAGGTAAAGTTGTACCGAAAAAATATATCCCAAGATGGCATTTAAACATTTTTTAAGTGTATACAGGCAGGATGAAAAGGATTCAAAAATGGACGAAATAGCCCAAAACTCCATCGAGTTGAACTCTAGATGTTGCATGTTTGGAGTCTTTCATAACTGTTTGCTACATTTTCTATTGAAGTCTGGTGTGTTGGGTTTGTTTTTTCTGCCTTTTCTTCAGTATTTTGATTTTAATATTTTTTATTTCACCCTTATTTTAGCAGGAAGTCCCACTGAGAGACCTGGCCAAGGTAACAGCCACAACAGGATATATAAAAAAATCTGAATAAATTGGAAAAACAGCTTTTTAAAAAGTGGTTTAGTTAAGTTATCTGTTGGTGGGCATTTAAACCTCTAACCTGCTGCCTCGCTGCTGCTTTGTATTCAGCAGATTAGCAGATAAAATGCTGTCAGTGTGTGTCGGCCGCTGAGAGGGAAAACTACCCTTATAATACAGTAATAACACGATTATTAACCCTCTGGAGTCTCCAAAAGCGCCAAAGCATGGCTTCTCAATCACATCCAGACGTAAAAACAAAGCAGACCAAAAAAAGACACAAAATGACTTAAAAAAACAAACACAAAATGACCAAAAAAACACAAAATGACCAAAAAAAAACACAAAATGACCCAAAAAAAAAAGACACAACAGACACAAAATGACCAAAAAATAGACACAAATTACTTACAAATATACAAAAAGACATGAAAATGATTAAAAAATCAAAGACTCCATAGACTTAAGAATACAAAAGTTATAAAAGTGGCTTTTGATTATTGGTGCATTAACATATGATGTATGATAATGCTGTTTGTGTTATTGAGTTTATTCAATAATAATTCACCATCTGTTGGTTTTTACCCCAAAAAGTTAAAGTTTGAGTTATGTACATTCGCTGAGTGAATATTTAGAAAATACTGTCCGCCATGTTTTTTGTTCTAATATAAAAGTGTGAGTAGATTTTCAGCCCTCCACTTTCATACACACCCCTCTGCAAGTCTTTTTATTTCATTTGGTCAGTAACATTTCTGCACTGTGAAAGAAAGCAGACTAAACACAAAAATGAACGAACTGTATAATTCCACTCTGATTCGGACGAACCAAATGGACTGTTGTTGACCTGTTGTTTTGGTCCCAGTAAGATTGGATCGTCCACAAGCAACACAATGAAGAAGGATTTCACCACCAGAGTTTGATAAAAACATACTAAATTTCTAAAAGGAGAGGACAGGAGAGGCTGGAATCATGACAACACTGAGGATATGTACAATATGTGGAGAAAACTGCTTTGGTTATTTTTTCTGTTATTTTTGGTATTTGTATGTTGTTGTTTTTTTGTCATTTTATGTATCTTTTGGGTAATTTTGTGGCTTGTGTGGTGATGTTAGGTCTTTATTTTTGGTCAAATTGCCTTGTTATTTGGCAAATTGAATCTTTTCTTGGTCATTTTATATATAACTTCAATATCTACAATATGTGGAGAAAACTGTTTTTTTTACAACATTGATGACAGTTTTGGGCACTTTGAAAAGTGTTTATATATCAATTCCATATAAAATTTTAAAATAATAGAGAAATTCATCTTTTTTTTCTGATTTCTGTCATTCTAACTGTGTTATTCTGCACAAAGACATGTTTGAGTTGTTGCCACTTCCAGCCATAGGTTTATATAGATTTTTATGTATTGCAGTGAAATACAATACAAGGTAAATTTTTGTAAAATGCAAAAAGAGCAACAAACTGACAGAAATACAGTTATTTCCAGTTGACTATTTGCATCTTTTCTTGGTCATTCTGGTCAATTTTGTGTCTTGTGTGGTGATGTTAGGTCTTTATTTTTGGTCAGTTTGCCTTGTTATTTGGCAATTTGTATCTTTTCTTGGTCATTTTACGTATAACCTCAATATGTACAACATGTGGAGAAAACTGTTTTTTTACATCATTGATGACAGTTTTGGGCACTTTGAAAAGTGTTTATATATCAATTCCATATTATTAAAATTTAGAAATAAATCTGATTTCTGTCATTCTAACTGTGTTATTCTGCACAAAGACATGTTGAGTTGTTGCCACTTCTAGCTATGATTGTGCTGATTCCATAGAGCTGCAGCTATTATAGGTTTATATAGATTTTATATATTGCAGCAAAACAAAAGGACACAGTGAATGTAAAATGCAAAAAGAGCAACAAACTGACAGAAATACAGTTATTTCCAGCTCTTGTGTGGAGGAGTTTGGGTCAGTCCTTCATTACTGCTCTATTGTGTCCATACAAATCATTATTATGCAAACCCGACCAATTAAATATTAAAATCAAATTCAGTTCGTGTGCCCGTTTTTCCATTTGGTATTTTTGATCAGAGCCTAATATTGAAATATGAAAAAACAAGCATTTTTTTCATTTTTTGTGTTATAATAAAAAACAAATAAAGAAAATAACCAGTTAATTTTTCATTATTTGATTTTTGATTGCCAATTGAAAATGGAAAGAACAAATGATACACGGATTGTGGGACCTGTTGTTTTGGTCCCAACCAGAGTGAGATTGGATCGTCCACAAGCAACACAATGAACAAGGATTTCACCACCAGAGTTTGATAAAAACGGACTACATTTCTAAAAGGAGAGGACAGGAGAGGCTGGAATCATGACAATACTGAGGATATGTACAATATGTGGAGAAAACTGCTTTGGTTATTTTTCTGGTCTTTTTCTGTGATTTTTGGTAATTGTATGTTGTTGTTTTTTGTCATTTTATGTATTTTTTGGGTCATTTTGTGTCTTTTTTGGTCATTTTATGTATCTTTTGGGTGATTTTGTGTCTTTTGTGGTGATGTTAGGTTTTTTTTTTCTGGTCAAATTGCCTTGTTATTTGGCAATTTGTATCTTTTCTTGGTCATTTTACGTATAACCTCAATATGTACAACATGTGGAGAAAACTGTTTTTTGAAAACGATTGGATCGTCCACAAGCAACACAATGAACAAGGATTTCACCACCAGTGTTTGATAAAAACGGACTAAACTTTGTTTATAAAAGCGCCCTGAAGCACCTAAACTGGTCCAGTTTGTGTGATTTCCTGTGATACAAACAGGCTGATTAGTGATTATTTGCGTGTCTCGGCGGCGCGGCGTCTCTCTGCTGATGGAAACGCTTTCTAAATAAAAACCTATATTATAAATAAATTGCTTTATCAGGAACCGACCGCTTTATCATCGTTGTGCCGGTTATTGGAGAAACACTTTGTTTCTATTAAAGCGTCCAGCCGTGCAGAACCTCAGTAACAGGGATTTAAAAATGCCATGTCGCTCAGACACAGACTGTGTGTGGCGCCGCAGATAAGGTGTTTGGGTGTTTCACACTAAATCACCACGTACTTCTGCAGAAACAAAGCAGGGAGGTGTGTGTGTCTGTGTGTGTGTGTGTGTGTGCTGTAATTTAAAGTTGTGCAGCGTCTAGTGAACTTCTCCCCGAGTTTGTCTGTCAGGCGGGTGAATCGGAGGTCTGGGAGCAAATTTGAGGAAGAATTCATTTCTAATTTTATTGTGTTTGGAGCTGACTCACTCGCTGCATCAATTTGTTTTCAAACCGCAGCAGAGTGGATATGGAAATAAATATAGAACTCCTGGATATTATCTGCAGGAAAAACTACTTTTAGAAGCAGCAGGACTCAGATAGGGAGCGCAGCGAGTGGAAGGAGGAGGAAGAGTTCAGCCGGAGCAGGACTCTTCCTCCTCCAGGAGGCTCTGAGGAGGAGGAAGATGCTCTTTCTTCTTATAAACACACTCAACGTCCAAACGCTTTCATATCTTATGTAAGTTATCAACAAACTGAGCAGCAGACAGGTCTTTGGCTGAATATTTGTTTGGAACATTAACACTGAGTTCCTCAGAGACGTCAACTCAAACCGTAGAAGGTCGTTTATTCCTCCCGTTTATATGAAAAATGCAAATTTATTATATTTGGAATAACTGGTAGCATGACTTTCACTTTTTACTGCTTTGGCAGCAAAAGTTGGCAAGTTCTCTGCAGATAATTTCTTTAAAATTCAGATATGCAGTTAATAAAAACGGTTGTGTTGTAGTTTTCTTTCTTACTTTTCTGCACATTTTTTATATAATCTGCACTCTGCACATTATTCACTTAATTTGCACTAAGTTGTATATAGTATATAGTATATTGTTAAATGTCTTTTTTCTATTTGATTGTTTATTTTTTATCTTTATCTAAAAGGGAAATTATTTTGTGTGCAATTGTTGTGGTCGGCTGTAACAAAGAAATTTCCCCGCTGTGGGATTAATAAAGTCAAATCTAATCTGATCTAATCTAATATCTGTATTCAAATCTATCTATCTATCTATCTATCTATCTATATATATATATATATATATATATATATATATGTTATATTAAGTATATATTTGTAGAATAACTACTTTTATTTTTTATTTTAATATGACTATAAGTGTTTGACTGCCCACAATTTTTGCTGCCAGATTTTTAACAATTTAATTATTGAAAATTAAAAATTATTTATATTGAAAATTATTTATTCATTTATTTTTTAAATTTTTATTATTCTTTATTATTTATTTTTTTTACAGTATACTGTAAAAAATCTATAAATTCCTATTATATTATTTTACAGATTTCAACTTCCATTTTATGTTTAATATTTGTAATAAAATGAATTTACATTTTTATGGCATTTGCACACTACAAGCTGTAAAATAATGCAGTAGATTTCGGGAAAATCACAGCAAATTTTATGTAAAAAAAATACTAAAAATACACATCATATTACTGAATGTCTGTTTCCTTACAGTAAATTAAATGTAAAAAATAAAATCTGAACCAACACTAAAAAGTCATAATAAAATACAATAAAATGCATAGGATATTCTACACATATATTTGTTTTTACAGATAGATATTTACTGTATATTATCCATATTTTTACAAGATTTTTTTTTTACAGTGTATGCTCAACTTTTCTGTTGCCTTTTATAAAATCAAATGATTATTATTTTCTCACACTGCAATCTAACTTTAAGCCTTAATACAAATCTTATTCTAATTTAGCTTATTGTTATTTTTATTCTCTTGGCTCTGTAATGATGTTTCTAATCGTATCTAATTGTTTTTAATGTTTTGTGTCGAGCAGATTTAATTGCCTTGTTGTTGCTGAAATGTGCAATATAATAAACATTTGTTGCTTTTTTTCATTATTACTATAAACACACTGCAGTGATCTGCTGTCTAAGGACATCATTGTGACTTTTTAAAACATGAAACTTTTTGTTTTTAGAGAAACTATGAGTTTCTGGTCTGCACTTTGGATTTAATAAAAAATATAGATACATCTAGAAATACTTTTAAAAGGTCAAAAACATATTTTTCTCTTCCCTGCAGTTTTTAATAATACAGACATTTCCAGATTTATTCGACCTCCAGCCTCAATGAAACGCTGCTGAATGAATTTTTTTTTTAAGTTCCTCAAAACATCCATAGAAAGTTCCTCTGACGTCTCTGTCTGCACTTATTTCCTGCTAAAACACGACTTTCACCAATAAAACCAGAGATCCTCCTCTTCTCAACTGTTTTTATCTCACAGACAATAGTTTTTCTGTTTAGTACCTGTGTTGTTATTATTGTCTGGAGACTTTTAAATGTTTTCCTCTGAAATAAAACTGAATAAATATCTAATGGACTGAGGCCTTGAGTGGAAACTCAGAGGCAAACATAAATACTTTCACAAAGGGACGTCAGAACAACTTAATGGATGACTCATTAAAATGACTTTTACAACCTTAACTGAAGCTTGAATACAAAATAGATAACCAATAAGAAATAAATATATGTATTTGATCAAAACAGGCCCAATAAGGCTCCGTCTGACGTGGTTGAAAACCAACAGGGAAGATTAATGAGTGTGTGTGAAAACCTTGTTTAAAATTGATAAATCTTAATTTTTTCCACTCACCATGTTCCACTTTGGGAAGAGGAAGTCGGTGCCGACGTACTCGAAGAAATGAGCGAAACCTTCTTTCAGCCAGACGTCCTCCCACCAGACCGGAGTCACCAGGTCACCAAACCACTGAAACACACACCACACATTCATTGGTCAAAAAACAACAGCAAAAAAACAGAGAAACTCTAGTGACGAAGCCAATGTTACAATGAAAGCAAACGAGTTTTCACACTGAGGACGGCATCTTCATAGTCAGGTTCATCCTCTGGGGAACAATAATGTCTGTATTACATTTTAAGGATATCTGTCTAACGGTTGTCAAGACATTTCACTTAAAACACTTTTTTTTAACCTCAAAGTGATGCAAGAAATGTCAGGAAGTCACAAAAGTCTGGGGTTTCATCCTCTGGGGAACATGAACATCTGTGTAAAACTTTGTGGCAAACTGTCCAATAATTGCCATGCCATTAAAAAAATGACATGTTCATGACATGTTTTATGACACCTCATGGTGTCATAAAAGGAATTGTCAGGGGAGCACCAATGTCTGTAGGTTTCATCCTCTGGGGAACATGAATGTCTGGATAAAATGCTGTGGCTGTTAAAAAGTTTTGTCAAGATATTTGATGAACTTTGTCAACCTCAAAGTGGTGCAAAAGGAAATGTCAGGGGAGCACTGATGTCTGTAGGGTTAGGGTTCATCCTCTGGGGAACACGGACATCTGGATAAAATTTCACGGCACTTGTCTAATAATTGTCAATATATTTCACTTAAAATACATTTTGAAAACCTCGAAATGGTGCGAGAGGGAATGTTAGGGGAGCACCAAAGTCTTTGGGGCTCATCCTCTGGGGAACATGAACACCATGGCAATCCATAAAATAGCTGATGAGATATTCCAGTCTGGACCAAGACCAACATTTCCATCCCTGTCGGTCTCAAACAGGCACTGATTAAACATTTTTACTGCCAAAAGGAAACACGTTGAGACAATAAGAGACAGGAAGTTAAATTAAATCCAGCCTGAGTTGACTCGTGCTCGCTGAAGGAACGCCTTGGCCTCCACCTGACGGATCCAAACCTTCAGAGCGTCTGTCCTGAGCAACCACTGTGACGCAGGTCTTGTTCTTCAGCTGCACCGGAGGGCAACCGGCAACAAAAGACCGCCGCGTGTGTGTTTGGCGCTCATTTATACTGACACGCCTGCACCTGATAGCGTTGCTCCCGGGGCGCCTCGGAGCCTCGTCGGGGCGAAGCAACAGGCAAGTTTAATAAAGGCGAAGCACGTAGAGAATAGACTGAACTGTGCTGATAGTGGAACGTACGGCCGCCGGAGTGATGCATGGAGGGCCCCGGCTGTTTCCTGGCAACAGCGCCTGAATGGAAACGGTGCAAGGACGAGTGTGTGTCGCTGCCAGCTTTGTTTCTGAGCCCCTTTAAAGTTTTAACTGCAGAGCGCATGGCAGATGATCTTAAACAAAAAGTTTACCTCCAAATTCACTTTAAAATGCCATTAAAGCAACACACAGTACTGCAGTGTGTGTGTGTGTGTGTGTGTGTTGTTCTGCATATTTGGCAGCGTTCAGTGTTTCTGCACTAAATTGTCCTTCAGCTGATCAAAGTCTGTATGTAAAGTAGTGTGTGTGTGTGTGTGTGTGTGTGTGGTGTTTAAGTCCTATTTGCATCACTTCACCCTGCAGTTGAAACAAGTCAAGTTTAATTATGTGGCCCCAAAGTCGAAAGTCTGTCCATATAAAACACACACCGGTCCTCCTGCTGCTGCTGTGAGGACAGTGTTCGTGTGTGTGTGTGTGTGTGTGTGTGTGCGTGTGTGTGTGTGAGGACAGTTACAGTCACTGGGGACAAACTGTCACCAGTGAAACCAGAGCATAATGCATCAGGAGTGGAAGTTTCTTTATAAAGGGAAGGAACAGTTCAAGAAAATCTGATTTATCACTCTTTATACTATCAAAAAATAAGATTAAAAAAATCCCAAAATTAAAAGTATTATTTACAGGGTTTTTCTTTATTTGTTACATTAAGTACAGACAGTAAGTATCTATATTAAAAAACAAATAATAAAATAAAACTAGAAAATTTCCTCTAGGGGAAATTCTGAAAGGGCCACGGGGGCTACTGCCAGTGTGTGTACACTTTAATGAGATTCTTCAGAGATTTCAAACAATTAATACTAGTAATGTTATGATACTTTATTATATACAAGGAGCACATCTACAACAAGCATTCCTCTTCAAGTATTTATTTATACAGCAACCTATGCCCTTTAACCTCAAAATGTGTGTGTCTGTGTGTGTGTGTGTGTGTGTGTGTAATTAAAATCACATAACGTTACCTGTGTGTGTGCGTGCGTGTGTGTGTGTGTGAGAAGCATGCGTATCTTGAGGATACACAGAACAGAATTAACTGCCACCAACTGCCATTGTCCCGTAACAGTGGTGGACAGACCGGAATTTCTGGCCTCGAACAGAAAGCATTTTTGGCAAAACCATAATACCTATCATTGATCCGACTTCACTTTGAGCATCCTGAGTTCTTCCTGAACGTCTACATATATATTTTTTTAAGAAAAATTTAAAAATAGCTTTGTTAGAGCGATCTAAAAAAACTGTTACATCTCTCTTTTTCAGAAATCTTCCTGCCTTTTTAATATGGGAGCCAATAAGGCTGTTGGTGCATGTTGGTGGCGGATCTGTGCATCCTACGCCCAAACTATAACTCTGACAGCTTTACCAGAGGATTGTGAGTGAGAGGAAAATTTTCCTACATTTCTATGTATAAATTAATTCTGTAGAGTGGAATTTGCGGCCTGGAGCACAGTTTTCAAATGTATTTTTTGGCAATTTTTTCTCTCCCTCTACACTCTGGCGATGATGTCACACACTCTGACATGAACATTCCGTGCAATACACACCCATTATAATCTCAGAATTTCTCCAAAAATGATCATGGTCATTGAACAGGGATTGATAAAAAAACTATATGACCTATCGAAACATGGATTAATACACCAATACACAAGACTTGTGTCTACTGTTTAAAGTTTAAATGGTTTGAAAATCTCCAATTATTGTTCTTTTTCGCTCATTTTTTTCCGGCTGTCCCATTCATTTCAATGCAAAAATTCAGATTCCGTACAGAAAAGTAATAGCACACCGATCCCAATCAAACCTAATAGTGGGACGAAATTGTGTCCAGAAGAGGAAGAAGAAAGAATCCATAGTATAACAGTAGTGCTCGGGGCTTCTCGGGGTGGCAACTGCATCTATTACTGTAGGGGCCAGTGCTCGGTGCGATTACCCCGTGGCCCTAATAAACCTGCCGTGCATTAAACTATAAACCTGAAAAATAAGATCTGTTCTTTGAACCCAGTGTGCAGATGAAGCAGTGCAGCAGATGAATGTTTCCACACATGCTCACTGACTTCCTCCACTGTTGGCAAGTTGCATCAGTGTCTGGGCAGGGATTCAAACCCTCCACCCTGTGGGAGCTGGCAGGCTGCTGGGCCGCTGCCTGGCTCAACAGGCGGCTGGTTCGGCTCCCCGAGGCAGAGCTCCAGCTCCACACAGGAGACCTGAACCACGGCGCTGCCAGGAGGAGCTGTGTGAGGTCGCTATGACACCTGAAATCACATCTGGAGGGATCAACAGCTCAATCTGTCTCCAGCTGTCTGCACAGCTCAGCTCAGTGCAGGTTCACTTTGTATTATTACAATACACATTACAACTAACTGTCCAACAACCAGTGGCGGACGCTCATTTACTTTAGTAATAATTTTGAGGTTCTTGTACTTTCCATGTCATGTTTCCATAAACCCTCTGAACCCAAATCTGTGTTTTCTTTAACAGATCCCAAAAAATCCACTATTTATTGTAGAAATAAACTGTAAAAACAGACATTATTGTCAGAATTCGAACTTTCCGACAGCCCAGTGTTGTCTAAAATGTTGAAATTTGTGTCAGAATCTCTTTATTCTACATGTGTCATTTAAAATAAAGTGTTTGCACTAACCAGATCCTGTTAAAAACATTAAATTCTGCTCCTCAGAGATACTGTGAAGACATGATTGATTCTGCTGAGACCAACGGTCACGTGACAAATATTCACTGAGAATCTGTTTACACAGAGCTGAGAGGAGAGGACAGGACAGGAGAGGCTGTTTACACAGAGCAGAGAGGAGAGGACAGGAGAGGCTGTTTACACAGAGCTGAGAGGAGAAGAAACATGAAAATACTTCAAGTACAATATGTGGAGAAAACTGTTTTAGGTCATCCCTGTTAATTTTTGGCAATTGTGTGTTTTTTTGTCATTTAACGTCTTTTTGTGTCATTTTGTCTCTGATTTTGTCAATTTGTGTAGTTATTTCGTCATTTTTTAATCTTTTTTTTTCATTTTACATATTTGTTTGGTCATTTGATCTGTTTTTGTGTGTCATTTTACAATTAAAATGATATATTTTTTTCTTTTTTGGAAATTTTGTATCTTTGAGGGAAATTTCGTGTCTTTTTTAGTAATGTTATGTTTTTTTATTACACCATTCCTGACACTTGTGGGCACTTGGAAGAAAAGTGTTTATATAAAAATTCAATTTTATTCAAATAATATGTATATGTATATATGAGGAATTCAACTTGATTCAGCAAAAACACATTTTTTTTTTGTGGAGGTGGACTTATATTTGTACTTTTACGAAGTGAATTTTCATTACAGCACTTTTATGTGTAACAGAATATTTTTGCACTGAAGTTTTGCTTCTTTTATTCCAGTAAAATATGTGAATCCGTCTCCAGCCTGGGACTGACAGAGCACCGTGAGGTGGCTGCATGTGATGGATTTCTCTCCTCTGCAGCTGCACAGTAATAACCTCAGGTCAGCACCATAAAGACAGTCATACACTCCCATAGAACCACTCAGCTGGACTAAATCTGCAGGATAAAACGAGTGTTTAGTGACTTTTTTCTCTTTAATTATTAAGGATTCTGATCAAACTGCAGAAAAATCACTTTTCAAGGTCTTTGATCGTCAGACAAAGTTGCAGCTGAGCTCTTCTTTCATTAAACATGACACTTTACATTTGATTCTTGTTCTGGGGCTTTGAAAGGGTTTTAGCCTTTATCCACCCGGCTGCTGATGTCAGAAGTGGGTCAGTAAGTTTTCACTTTTCATCAGAAACGGTTTCACGCTGGTACGGTTTGTTCAGGGACTCCCGTCAAACGGAAAGTATAATTAATTCTACACTGGAGAGACTTTTATTTTGGCGGTGACAGACCGACGATGAAAAGGACCTAATCCTCGGCAGTTGTTACGACTCCTCGAATAATTAAAAAAGACGACTTCTGTGGTTTCTACAACAACGCTTTGTCTTCATTAGCGCTTCTGTCGCCTCTCATCCGGCTTCAGCCTCATTAAAAACGTTTCAAAAAACCCTCCGGTGGGTCGGCCCTTCCCGCCAGAGGAGCTGACTCGGGGTTGCTATGGTGCTGCTGTTGCCGTGGTTACGAGCGTGCATCGTGGGTTGGGTTCGTAAACTGCAGAGAGGGGAGGAGGAAGGAGGAGGAGGAGAGGAGGGGGAGAGGAGGGGGGGAGCCAAAAAAACGGAAACGATGCAAAGCCGAAGCTGAAAGAGTGCTGAGGAAGAAGATTCAGGAGAGAAAAGTCCGACATCAGGAGGAACGGTGATGAGTCAGGAGAGACGGAGAGACGCAGGGAGGGTTCTCCATGAGATTTAGCAAAAGCCAGGAAAATACCAGAGACAGCTGGATGAATGCTGAGCAGGAACAGACACACACACACACACACACACAGGGCTGGGGGGAAGGGTTACAGGTGGTCGATGCTCCGTCTGATACACTGTGAAATCTATATTGTATTTCTCTAAACAAAATAAATGTTGATACAAGTTATAAAGTGTGAAAGTGAGAACCATCCACCTGCTGCCAGACTTTTTTTTATGGTTTCTTTAATAAATAATTACATAGAATTTTCAGTTTTACTGTAAAAAAATGACAAATAAAAATGTGTTTTTGTATTTTTACATATACTTTACTTTAATTGTAAATGGTAATTGAATTTTTTTTACACAGAGCTGAGAGGAGAGGACAGGACAGGAGAGGCTGTTTACACAGAGTAAAGGGTAAAGGGTCAAAGTTATGAGATCAAACCGCTAAACGTCCTTTTTTTTATATCTATATAACGTTATATATAACTTTATTGACACGTTGCCGTGGATACGCATTGTTCTGCTTCTCTCCTGATGACGGCTTGACTTGTTAGTGACCTGTCAATCAAAGGTAGCCCCGCCCCAAATCATACGATTCTTTATCTTCTATTTTCTTCTAAATGGGGCCATTATTAGAACTATTAACATCAAATTGTCTTGAAGAAGATTTTTTAATAGTGATTGAGACCATAGCGTTGTCCAAAAAAAAAATTGCTGAGGTAATAAATCAAGTGAGAAGTTTTATCATTTTGTATTGAAATGAATGGACAGAAATGTTTTTGCAGCCGCACTTAGTGCCCCCTGCTGGAATTTTCGGTAGATTGCAGCTTAAGGCACTTCCTGGTTTGCCTACCTGCTCAGAACAGGAGGTGGCCGCGTAATCTGGATGCAATAAACTGATTAACAAACCAACTGCAAACACGTGTTGCCAACAGCCAATGGGAAAGAGGCTGGGACACAGGAAACAGAGTTAGACGACAACGGGAAGTAGCGGGAACACCCTTTTTTCTTCTTGATGTTTTTTTCGAACAGTTTGTTCTTCCTCCACTTCTTCTTCTTCTTGAAGTTTTATTGGCAAACAAGAAATTGGTACATTACGGACACCAACTGGTCTGTTTGTTCACCCTTTGAACTGTCGCCCTCACCAGAGTTTGATGCGTTCAGTTGCTTTTGTGGGTTTGACACATCATGCAGTCTGTGATCTCCAGTCATTAAGTCTTTCAGTTGTCATACAAAGATATGCTGAAACCATCATGAACTCTTTTAAAAATCTGTAAAGACTGTGAAAGTTGTGTTGTGTGTCCTCAGCTTTAGGTACCAGAAACCCAATTAGTTCAGATCAAGCTGTTTTTCTTTATATTGCAGATTTTGCTTCTGAGTTTTGATCTTTTTATGCGTCAAATGGCAGCCCAGCAAAGTCAGCACTACCCTGGCTCAGAAACATAGACAGCAGTTAGGATTCTGATGTTTTTCTTTTGCATTGGTTTTGCTTTAGAACAAGACAAGAGCAAAAGCTAAAAGGACAGTAAATAATGGATGCAAACAGGACTTCAATGGGATGTTAATGTGTCCTTGTGTCTGCTGGGTGAATAAACAGGCAGGTGATGGCGACATGTGAGCAGTAATCTGGATAAAACAGCTATTTCCAGAGATGTTTTACCCGAACTAAAAAAGCAAAATCTTTGGCTGTATTATCCTTGATTGACACTCAAAGCCAGCTTCTTCATTAGCAGAATACTGTGAGTAAACAAGCCTCCTTCATCTCCCAGATCCCCTAATAACAAACACAGGAAGCTGCAGTCTTGTTCCAGCCCTGAGCGGTCCTGCAGTCACCTCCTTCAATCAGACAATGCCACAGTCCGTCTGAAACCCGGCGAATGATACAGTCCATGACACACTTTCTCTTTCAGTTTGCTCTGACCCCCTATAGTCAGGAGCCACTTGATGCAGGTAAAGTGGCAGCTTGTATCAGTATTTGAGGCAGCATTTCTGCTCCAGGGATCCTCCAGGGACAACAAACACTGTCAGGGGGAACCATGTTAGCAGAGTCATGGACTACTTTCTTATTTTTGGAAATTACAATTCAGTCGCTGGTGTGCTTAAAATAACATCAAAATTCTCAGTTATTATGCAATGAAGAGAGGACAGGAGAGTCTGTTTACACAGAGCAGAGAGGAGAGGACAGGAGAGGCTGTTTACACAGAGCAGAGAGGAGAGGACAGGACAGGAGAGGCTGTTTACACAGAGCAGAGAGGAGAGGACAGGACAGGAGAGGCTGTTTACACAGAGCTGAGAGGAGGGGACAGGGCAGGAGAGGCTGTTTACACAGAGCAGAGAGGAGAGGAGAGGACAGGGCAGCAGAGGCTGTTTACACAGAGCTGAGAGGAGAGGAAAGGACAGGAGAGACTGTTTACACAGAGCTGAGAGGAGAGGAGAGGACAGGAGAGACTGTTTACACAGAGCAGAGAGGAGAGGAGAGGACAGGACAGGAGAGGCTGTTTACACAGAGCTGAGAGGAGAGGACAGGGCAGCAGAGGCTGTTTACACAGAGCTGAGAGGAGAGGAGAGGACAGGAGAGACTGTTTACACAGAGCAGAGAGGAGAGGAGAGGACAGGACAGGAGAGGCTGTTTACACAGAGCTGAGAGGAGAGGACAGGACAGGAGAGGCTGTATACACAGAGCAGAGAGAAGAGGACAGGAGAGGCTGTTTACACAGAGCTGAGAGGAGAGGACAGGAGAGGTTGGAAACATGACAATACTTCAATATGTACAATATGTGGAGAAAATTTTAAATCTAATCTAAATACATTTTAAATCTTTTTTTGTGGGTCAATTGTGCCTTTTTTGATCAATTTATGTTGTTATTTGGTAATTTTTTGTCTTTCTTTGGTATTTTTGTATCTTATTTTGTCAATTTGCATATTTTTTGTAATTCTTTTGGTAATTTTGTATCTATGAGGGACATTTTGGTGTTATTTATTACATATAATCCAGGGACAACAAACACTGTCAGGGGGAACCATGTTAGCAGAGTCATGGACTACTTTCTTATTTTTGGAAATTACAATTCAGTCGCTGGTGTGCTTAAAATAACATCAAAATTCTCAGTTATTATGCAATGACGCACTGAATTAAGAGGCAGAGCAGATGAAGCCTGCTGTTTGTTTCTTTCCTTCACCTCTCTATCTATCCGTCTCTCTCTCTCTCTTCTTTCCTGTCTCACTCTCCCAGAACAAAGCAGATCTGTGCCTTTGATCATCCTCCTCTTCCTCTCCTCCCTCCGTCTGACCCTCGCTGATAAATATTCATCCCTCTCTTCAGCAGGGGGACTGAATCTGATTTTCACTCTCTGTTTGGATGGAGCTCCTCACAGCTCCATGACAGCCAGCACGAAAAGGAGTCGTGGCTGTCGTTTGGCACAGATACTGTTTACATCTGCACATCTGTGGAAGTAGAAAGACTCTCACAGTGTCTTCAACCGTGACTGGCTAAATCTGAAATGAACGCAACCAAAGTCTCAAACCTCCTGCTTAATTAGTATTTTCTATGAGTGGCAGGTCGGGGATTTAACGGTGGCCACCGGCCAAATGTTGATAGGTTCTATAACTTTGTTTGGAAAACAACCTGTTCTGCTAAATACTAGACAACAGGACCTGGAATAAACTCAACTGGATCATTTCAAACTGGAATACAGAGCAGGCAACATCTGGACCAGCTGGAGCCGGGATAAAGAGCTTTCTGTAGAGTTCTGATCACTCCAATGTAAGCAGAAAGGCTTTACTTCAGACTTCAGATCAGGGATAAAGAACTCTCTGTACCTGGACCAAGACTTGGACCAGCTGGATCAGCCTGCACAGCTTTGGATCTCTTGGACTTTACAGCCGGCTCCTTGATCGGCTGGACCAGGGTCAAGACTTCTAGTCCTACAGAGTTCTTGCTACAGACTATTTTTTATTAGGTGGACCCAGGATGAGAGCCCTTATTGATCAGTATGACTAGGATCTGGGCTACAGTCGGCCTACAGAGTTCAGGACCAGCGGGATAGGAACATTTTTAAAGAGTTCTAGACCAGCTGGATTGGACTAAGGGATCGGCTTCAGAGTTTTGGACCAGTTGGACCAGGAATAAGAAACTCTCTGTACCTGGACCAAGACTTGGACCAGCTCGATCAGCCTGCAGAGCTATGGATCTCTTTGACTTTACAGCCGGCTCCTTGATCGGCTGGACCAGGGTCAAGACTTCTATGCCCTTCTCGTCCTACAGAGTTCTAGACTAGTTTGGATCAGACCAATTTTTATCAGATGGACCCAGGATAAGAGCCCTTATAGATCAGTCTGACTAGGATCTGGGCTACAGTCGGCCTACAGAGTTCAGGACCAGCCGGATAGGAACATTTCGAGAAGAGTTCGAGACCAGCTGGATTCAAGATTTAAGCTTTACTGCTGAGTTCTAAACTGATTGGGTCAAGACTAAAGGATCTGCTTCAGAGTTTTGGACCAGTTGGACCAGGAATAAGAAACTCTCTGTACCTGCACCAAGACTTGGACCAGCTGGATCAGCCTGCAGAGCTGGCTAGACAAGGAAGCAAGTAGCTGGCCAAAGTCCAAGTCCAAATAGTTTCTTATCCCTGGTCCAACTGGCTCAAAAGTTTAGAGCAAAGCCTTTAGCTCACATCGGAGTGGTCCAGAACTCTACAGAATGGTTTTTATGCTGGGTCCAGCTGGTCTGGATGTTACTAGTTCCTTATTCCAGCTTGAAATGATTCTGATTCAGAGACTCACTGCAGAGTTTTGGCCTACTGAACGTGGGCTGTGGAGTCCGGCATGGGCTCAGAACCTCACAGCATCTAGACCAGATGGTTGGTGGTTCTAGACAATCCTCCTGGTTCTGTTTGTTCAGCAGATACTCTGATAGAAAACCATTATTTGCAACATATATGTCATGTTATTATGAATGGATATTACCTTATTTCTATTCACCTGCATTAATCACAGGTGTTTTTAATGTACATCAATCAGGCGGCAACCTCCAGGTCTGAGCAGGGAGGCAAACCAGGAAGTGCCTTAAACTGCATTCTACAGAAAATTCCAGCAGGGGGCGCTAAGTGTGGCTGCAAAAAAAATCTGTCCATTCATTTCAGTGGAAAATGAATAGTAAATAATCTTCTTCAAGACAATCTTATGTTAATAGTTCTAATAATGGCCCCATTTAGAAGAAAATAGAAGATAAAGAATCCTATGATTTGGGGTGGGGCTACCTTTGATTGACAGGTCACTAACAAGGCAAGACATCATCAGGAGAGAAGCAGAACAATGCGTATCCACAGCAACGTGTCAATAAAGTTATATATAACGTTATATACACATAAAAGAGGACGTTTAGCGGTTTGGTCTCATAACTTTGACCCTTTCACTGTATTTTCTCTTAATGACAGTTTATTTGAACGTTTTGTTCAGTAAATGTCTTGTTCAGTGTTTGGTTGGACTAACAGGCACTCCAAGGAGTCGCTGCTCAGTTTTCTGAGGTCAGTAACGGACATTTTTTTTTTTTTATTGTTAGCCAAAACTAACATCCCAGTTAATGCTAACATGAATTAGCAGCAGCTTCTCTCAGTCAGGTTGAGGTGTAGAGAGGCTGTAGTCAGTGATCAGATCCCTCTCCTCCTCCACAGTCCAGATATGGTCTGCTTCCTGTATCGGAATCAAGATGGCGACGCAAGATGGTGACGAGTGTAACCATGAACTCGATGCTTCCAACGGGCCACAAACCACTGAGTCACTACGTCCATTATTGATATACAGTCTAATGTAAACAGTCTATGTAAAGTACTGGGCACATGACTTCTTCATTTCAGCATCGGTAAATCTGTGACCAACCTTGAGGTTTGCTATAGAAAGCTGTGAATACATGTTTATGGCTTTATCTGGTCGCCTGGCAAACATGAAACATACAAAGGCAGGATACACTGACTAAGTCCCTGTTATCTGAGTTCTGCTCTTGTCAAACTGCCCTCTGCTCCGTTTGGACACCAGCTGAACACGACGCTGTCTCTCGACCAGTTGGACCTGTGAAGGCTTCCTGCAGAGCTGAACCCAGAATAGTACACGAAAACTCCACCATCTAATCACTGACTCCAAACGCCGCTGGGAGTCAAAATTAATTATAGAGATCTTCCTTTCACTAATAATGCTGCTGAGAGTGCAAATCTGTCTGAAAAGTCTCTTGTTTTGTTGTTTGTTCACATGCAGGCAGGAGGCTCGGACATCTGAGAGTCAGCAAAATAAATGTTTTGCACTTTTGTAAAATGATTATTAATGTAAAATGCAAATTTGGAAAAGTTTATTTGCATTAAAAAGTAACCATGAAGTACATCTGCTGACCTTATATAACGTTAAAAAAAGACATTTACTGTAATATTTTACAGGGTTTTTCTTTTTTGTCTACATTAAGTGCAAATGGCAAAAAAAAAACAATGACTTTTAATGATAATATTAAGTATAAAATGGAAGTTAAAAATTATACATTATTCTTTACTTTATTAGTCAGTTACTTAATAGTCTTGATTGTTAAATTACAGTGAATTCTATATAAAATATGTATAAAAATATATTGCTGAATGTGAAATTAAGGCAACTTTCAGGGTGTTTTACAGTAATTTTTTCCATTTAATGGAAAACCAAAAAATGGTAAAAAGTCTGGCAGCAAAAAAAAACATTTTACAGAAATTTACTGTATTATTTTACAGGCTTTTCCTTTTTTTTATTAGCCATAAAAAGGAAGTTTAAATCTGTTTAAGTCTTATATAAGTATATTTATTTAAAGTATTACCCAATTGGTTTAATGTAAAATTTTAAATTTAATGTTAAAAAAATGTAAAAAAAAATTAAATAAATAAATAACGTAAAAAAACAGGAAAAGTTTTACTGTTATATTAGAGTATAAAACACTTTAATTATCCTATAGATATATATACTTTAAATACAGATATTGCCCAATTGGTTTAATGTAAAATTTTAAATTTTATGTTAAAAAAATATTTAAAAAAGAAGGAAATGTTTTACTGTTATATTAGAGTATAAAACACTTGAATTATCATATATATGTATATATATATATATATATATATATATATATATATATATGTTTTAAAAATAGATATTTACTGTTTATTCTCTATATTTTTAAGGAAATCGTCTGTAAAATAACTAGATTTTTTATGATATCTTTTTAACAGTGTGTTTATGTGAAGGTCAAAATATGAAGTTATTTTCTCCAGTGAAGAGAGAGAGAGTGAGACAGGAAGACAGATGTGTGCAGACAGACAGTTAGTGTGCTCTGCTGTGTGACTCTGATCGTTTCTCTTTATATTCTTGTTTTCCTGACAGTTCTGCCGCACGCCCATTATTCACTGTGTGTGTGTGTGTGTGTGTGTGTGTGTGTGTGTGAGTGTGTGTGTGATGTTTAAATTGCTATATAAAGCCGGCTGGCAAAACCAATCTGTCACAACCATGAAACCTTTGATTTACAACAACAAAAGTACACAGAGCTGTCTGTGTGTGTGTGTGTGTGTGTGTGTGTGTATGTATGTGTGTGTGTGTGCTTTGATGCATCCTGTCAATTAAATAGAAACAAAGGAAAACGAATCAGAGCGAAACACTTCAGCTCGACACGACGGAGAGAATCAGAATATGAGTGATTCTCATATTCTCATGAAGCCAGTCTAAGTTCTGTCTGTGAAGATTATAAGGACATACTTTGTTAAACTAAATATATTTCACTTTTATATGAATGAACAATATAGCCATAATGAGGCAAAACTCATTGTTTTGTGTTAAAATAATATTTTCTACATTTTTTAATATATTTTTGATTCACAAATTCATTACCATAATGCATCCAGATAAAAATGTCATGGTTTCCCCACACTTATATACAGTAAATATTTAATAAACTTTACAACAATAAATATATATTTGTTTAAAAATGTATAATTTAACAGAATGTAATCAAACATAATGGTTTTAACAATGTGTAAAGAACAAAATCTGAATGTAAATTGATGAGAAAAAATTGTTAAATGTTACGATAATGATAGAATCGTTTGCATTAAAATATGTGTATATTTTAATAAAATACATTTTGGTGATACCAGCTACCTTTGAGCATATTTAAGTGCTCGCCAAAGAAAAGAAAAAAAAAACCTTTCGTTGTTGTTTTTATTTAAAAATGTGTTACGGTAATTAATTTTTCTTACAGTGTCTCTAAAAATGTCAGAAAATACATTACGTTTTTAAAAAAATACATTATAAATTCATAATAAAAACAGTGACTTTAGATTGTATTTGTTATAAAGGGTCAAAGAAAATATGTATTCAATGCTCTTGGATTTTTGCTATGAGCTGTACTAGGGGTGGGCGATATGGCCCTAAAAGAATATCACAATATTGCAGGCATTTTTTGCCATAATGATATTCTTGAAGATATTAGGAGATACCTAAAAAGATATAGAAAATGTATAAATAAATAAAAATCTAAAATGTAGTGTGAAGTGCAAATCTCAACAGTTGCCAAATACAAAAAATGTACTCTTGACTCTTGAGTATGAGCAAATAATAAAAATAACCATTTAGGGGTTCCGGGGGCATATTTTAATGAAATATTGTAAAGGAGAATAAAGGTTCTTATGTTTTATTTAAGCCATCTTATTTTGACAGTCTTCTTGTAAATTCTGTGGTGGATTCTGTTAACACACTGTGCTCTTATTTTGAAAGCTGCATGTGTTTAGCGACAGGGAGTAAGTAGCTTTTTGTGACAAAAACAACTTTAACCACTACATCAAGAAGTAGGAACGTTGCCGATATCATGATATGCATTTTTTTTAACCATAAAAAATATACCGATATTATCGTGAACGATACGATATGGCACACCCCTAAGCTGCACCATGTTGATGAGAATCACCCATATGTAAGGCTGAATATTAAATACTGTATACTGTACTGAACCATTCGTCCTCCAATAACTCCCACCTATATAAACATACACACACCATCAATAAGTCATCGTCCGCCTTCAATAAGACATGAACTAAGTGTGCCATGCTGTATTATTTAAAGCCATTATTCTATGTGTTTCTAATTGCAGACAGACCAAAACCAACAATGTGTCTGTCCATCTGTTTGTGTGGCTCGCAGCCCAAAACACATCGCTTCCCCCAAACCATTAATCTTTCAAAACACTTCACAAATATTTAGTTTAGTTAGGAATAAAACGGCTCAGTAATTTTCCTGAAAACGGCTGAAGTCTTTATCACACAAACAGGAGGAGAGAGAGCAGTGTCGGGACTATTTTCTGTAGCGGATTAACCCATTTAGGCCTAAAACGGCTGGAAAAAAATGCCTGTAAAACCTCTGGGCGATTTTAAAATAATGCCCTAAAACCTGATGTTTTTCTGGAAATTCAACAGAAGTGTCAACTCTTCCTACTAAATAATAGATTTTTCAGCCTCTGTAGCAGATAGAAATGAAATTCAAAAAGTATTTGAGAGCTTATAGCTGTTATATCTGAGCTCCCTCCGCTATAGTCGTCTTCCGCCAAGATTTCAGTTTTGGAAAAGTCCCATGATGCATGTTGTGCATTTTCTGCACATTAAGCACATATCAGACAATTAAAATCAATGTTAGCTTATTTTTACTGTTTATTCTCTTGGCTCTGTATTTTTAATTGTACTAGTGCAGCGCCAGTAGGAAGTATGTTAGGGTATTTGGCCAAACAAATCCATGCATCGATAGTGTTAGCTAATGCGTCTTGCTAGTGTAACCTTAAATAACACAGAAACGATATCTTCCCGTCCGTATTATGCTTAGCTGTCAGTTAATAAAGTTTCGTTTTTATTGTTTTCAATGGATCAAACTGATGCAGAAGAAAGGGAATAAATCTCAGTTTAGCATGCTAATGGTGAGCTAGCACATTACGCAGTATGCTGCACTAAAAGTACAATAACATGAACCCAATCAGCTGATATACTATATTGCATGTAAGTATCTCATATCAAATGATTATGGGCATTACACTAAGCAACATGAATGTCATCCCTGAATTACATAGTAATGCAACATAAGAAGTGAATGAAGCCAAATCACCGCTTAGCATGCTAATCGCGCTACAACGTCTGCAACTCCATAAAACACTTACTTTTCATAAGGTACCACACCATCCAGCACATACACATTGAACATTGATATTCGCTGGAAACTATTTGAATATTATTGGGAAATCGAACCTTGTAGTGCACTTTAAAACTCCTAAAGATAGGTAGGCTAAATAGACTTCCAGATGAGATGAGTCAGGGTGTAAATCCAGAGTGAATTGTGTTATCTGACCAGGTGTAGGCCTATCACACAATGGGGCGGAGCTCCCCTAAAAGGGGGCGGAGCTCCCCTAAAAGGCGTCCGATCGGAAACAGTGCAATACCGCAAGACATCCTAAATAATTATATTTTGAAAAATGAATTCAAAAATCTTCAAAATTGAGGATGCACACCTTTGTGCCAGCCACATACGAAATCTGAGGTCAGTCTGACGGTCAACGGTCAGCAAAATATGAACTAGACACACAAACAAACACACAGATACATACATACATACATACATACATACATACATACATACATACATAGATGCTAGATGTTTGTTTACTTTTGCTGCCAGACAGTTTTTTCAGGATTGTTAATTTATTTTTTTACAGTGAATAATACTAATTGTTTTTATCATTCCTGTATGTTGTCCTGTTTACCAGCTTTTACATACTTTTATATCCACCAGTAAACAAACCGACAGAAGGCCGAACACACCCGGGAATTGCAGTTATTGTTCTTTATATGCAAGATTATTTTGTTTGCTTTGGTTTTATATTTACAACATTAGATGATAATATATACAATATATTAAACACAGTCCACACACACACACACACACACACTTGGATGGAATATAATTGCAGCATCACTGTGTTTGTGGTTCATTATAGTTCATTTAGCACAAGGTGTGTGTGTGTGTGTGTGTGTGAGTGGGTGTTTCAGTGTGTGTGATCGCCCACTGTGTAGTGACTGCAGTGTGTTCAGCCTCACTAATAAGCCTCTCTCACACACACACACACACACACACACACACACCCACCCACCCACACACACACCCACACACCCACACACACACTCAGGGTGTTAGATGTTTGTTTATGGTCTGTTAATTAGCCCCGGACATGAGCAGGAGGCAGCAATACACACACACACACACACATACACACACACACATACACACACACACACACACACACACACACACACACACACACACACACACACACACACACACACGGAGCTAAATATAACTGTATTCCTCTCACACATTATTATTGATTAAACCCTCCTGTCCTTCAGCTCTGAGCAGCAGAGCGGCTGTAGGTAGACGTTTGTGTCCAGCCTAATAAAGCATCTGAAGAAAAATATTTTCCCCAAGAGGTCCTCTTCACATTTTCAAAGTATTCTTCCACATATGTTACTTTAATTGTGTTTTTTAAGGAATATATATACTACTGTAATACTGCTGAGAAATGATCGAAGAATATATCTGTTTGAAGGCGAAGTTAATGTCTCTCTTTGAAGGTTTTAATGTTCATATAATATTTAAAATATGTCTTTACTTTTGGTCCGATAAGCTGTGATTAACATTTCTGTCAGCATGATATCTCAACAGATTCTGGTGAAATCTGGTGTAAAGTTTAGTCACGTTTAAAGGAAGGAGTTCATATTTTGGAGCATTTCTAAACCTTCACAGGTTTATAGATTTTCAGTATTTTGTTGAATTTGTCCTGTGAGATGTAGCCTTGACTGTTGAATGTTTACTCTTGTTTATGATCCAACGGGGCAGCCAAAATAAAATCTTTAAGTTCCTAAAAAAGTCTTCACGGAGCAGTAACATCGCAATGGCAACTGATTCAAATGTTATCAGATGATTGAATGGGTGTTATTAGCAGTTATCAGCCCGTAAGTACAGGCACATAGGGCCCTGCTCCACCTGCAGGTAGGTGCAGTAGGTCCTTATCAGTCCTGTCTTTTATGACGCCTAACGGGTCCAGAATGGGCTGCTACACAGCAAATTGAGAAGAGTTGAATTCTTGGTGTTAAACTAGACATACACTAGAAGAGTTAATTAAACTCTGGATAGAGTTAATCCATCATTATTAACTCTCAGTCCATAAATAGTTGTTGTCAAAAGGAAGTGTCACTAAATCAAACCTGTAATTGTAAATGGTAACATATTAACTCTGAACTTCTTACTCTAAACTCTGATCCTGTATTTAACACCTCAAGTGTTAATGTCACCCCTAGAGGTACATCTCAACTTTTAACGGTTACACTGTTCAGTAAGTACATGAAGTATCTGATAATATATTATTTTTATTTTAATATTACTCTTTGGACACCCGGTCGTTTTGCAGTGGTGAGCCACGGTATCTTTACTCGTCACTACTAACCACCCGAACACCTGCTAAATTGCTAAATGAGCTAGCGGTTAGCTAGTGGTTAGCTAGCGGTTAGCATGCATGCTAGTCTCACTGTAACATAAAAAGTGAGTAACGGCAGTAAACGGTAGGTTTGGCTTGACATTTTGGCTGAGTGAGAGGAGAAATGCACTTTGTAACCACGGATATAAAACGTGATACGATGATGCTATGGTTCAGAGTTGCTAGCTAGCGTGCTAAAGTGGTGCTAACACTAGAAAGCCCTTCGTCCAAAGTCATTTCTACATTTTCCTTTTGTTGCAAATATAACACAGCTCTTGGTGAAGTATAATATAATTTTTGTCAGTAACAAACACACACTGAGTTAAACTTTAACTCCTAAAGAGTCAAATCTACACTAACTCAGTGTAAAGGTACCAACACTCGAAAAAGTGTTAAATTAACACTCTGAGGTGTGGACCCATATAGACACTTTAAAAGTGTTAAGATCAACTCTTACGGTGTTCATTTGGGTATGCTGATTTTACTTTGTAGTAATTATGAACAACTTGAACCATCTCCACCTGCCTGCAGGTGGAGCAGGTTGTTATGAGCCCATTCAGTTGTCTGATAACATTAGAAACAGGTAGCAACAGATGGTCAGGAGGTCAGGGGTGAAACAAGGCTGCAGACAGAAGAAGAATTACTTTGCAACTCCAGACTGAAGTGATGGAGGAGGAGAGCTGAGCGTCAGCGTGAGTCAAATATCAAATGAGAGAAAGAGCGAGAGAGGTGACGCCAAAATAAAGAGAAAAGAGAGAAAGAGCGAGACAGGTAGAGAGGGGGAGAGAACAATGAGATGATTTATGGCTCCTTGTATTCTAATGAACTCTATGCAAACACGGTCTGCAGTAATAAATTATCCACTTTGAACCAAAACACTGCAGAGAAAAATATACAGGCTGACAGCTTCACACACACATACAACACTGTGTGTGTGTGTGTCCTTGTCCTTCTGTCCTTGTGAGGACCAAATGTAAATGGAATAAAATATTTTTAAGCACTTCGTTGCCCCAGTTACACCACTGCTACCTATAAGCAGATGTGACACGGTGTAATGTAAAGCCAGAGACTCTCTGTAACAAACCGAATCTCTTTTTGTTATTTTCATAATAAAGCATTTTAAGTTCTTGAAGTTCTCGGCATCACGAACAGAATCCAAATCTGTCTGAAGTCGAGAGTGCTCGTTTATCAAAGAAGCAGGTTTATTAAGATGAGCCGAGACGGAAAAGCGTGAAGCATGAAGGCTGAGTGTTTTTGTTGCAGAGATGAGAACAGGAAGGTCACAAAGCGAGCTAACGAATGTGCACACATGGAGAAATCACTCATAGGTGTTCAACTCTTTGTCACAAATGATCCATCGACTCAAACAGACCTTCTATTTCTTCATATTTTGAGCTAATTAACCCTCTGGAGTCTCCAAAAGCACCAAAGCATGGCTTCTTCATCACATCCAGACGTAAAAACAAAGCAGATCAAAAAAAAGACACAAAATGACTTAAAAAAAACACAAAATGACCAAAAAAAGACACAAATTGACCAAAAAAAGACAAAATGAGAAGACAGAATAACCAAAAAACCCCACAGAAGACACAAAATGACCAAAAAAGACACAAAAGGAGAAGACAGAATAACCAAAAAACCCCACAGAAGACACAAAATGACAAAAAAAGACACAAAAGGAGAAGAGAGAATAACCAAAAAAACCCACAGAAGACACAAAATAACTAAAAAAAGACACAACAGACACAAAATTACCAAAAAAGACACAAAATAACTAAAAAAGACAACAACAGACACAAAATTACCAAAAAGACACAAAATGACCAAGAAAAGACTTGAAAATGATTTAAAAATGGACAAAATAGCCCAAGACTCCATAGAGTTAAGCTAACTTTTCTTTGGATGACTTTAACTTTGGATGAAATATGACTTTACTACTCAGGAGCTGAAATCAGAAGATCCTTCCGGTTTTGAGGACGACTGCAGACAGATAAAGAAGACCCTGTCAGCTGCAGAAACAACAATAGAAGCTCTGAGACGGACATTGTTTCCAGTGGGCTGTGAAACAGATGTTCAGGTAGAAGGAGGCTGTCAGCTGTCTAAGCTTCTCATTTTCAAAGTGCACAAAACAAAGAGACAGTTATGGAAACATCAAGATTCCTTCGAAAACTCTCTGTACGTGCAAAGGTTGTCACGTCACATGATAAAAGAAGACATAAGAAGTTAAATAAATATCCAGGAAAGCTGACATAAGGACGTGGGCGGGGTTTGTAGGAACTGAGTGGAACCATTGATGTCATTTTTGTTAAATCCGTTGGTAAATATGTGACTGAGGTGAAACAATTCTTATGATTTCCAGACTGAGCGTTCTAAAAATAGCCCGTTATTATACATATACATATACATATACATATACATACGGTTCATGGTTGTAAAAAAGGCTGAGTTTCTGTGAATTTATGCTACAAAACCACTGACCTAGGTTTAGGGCAAAAAAGTTCTTGGTAAGGCGTTATAAAAGACAGTTTAAACAGTAAATAAATGTAAATGCTGGAAATGAAGTAGATATGAGGGTGATGTGAGCCACGGAAGTTACGTAAAAATGTAAGTTGCGTAAAATATGTGATTTCTAAACCGTGAGCCAGGTTATTATGTTACATAAAAAAAAGTTTCACAAAACATGAGCCACGGAAGTAAAGTAAAAAACTAAACGTAACTGATGCAAAAAAACGTGATTAACAAACTGTGAGCCACAGAAGTAACGTAAATAAAAACATTAGTTACGTTAAAAAAAATGGTTTCTTAAAACGTGAGCCACGAAAGCAACATAAAAAACATTAGGTTACAAAAAAACATGAGTTATGGAAAAGCATAAGTTACGGAAAATGAGAAGTTATGAAAAAACGTAAGTTACGGAAAAACATAAGTTACATTTTTTTTACGTAAAAAAACCTGATTTACAAACTGTGAGCCACGGAAGTAACGTAAAAAAATAATACGGAAAAACGTAAGTTACATTTAAAAAAACCTGATTCACAAACCGTGAGCCAAGGGAGTGAGGTAAAAAAAAACATTAGCTACGTAAAAATGTAACATACAAAGAAACGTAAGTTATGTAAAAAAGCGTGATTCACAAAACATGACGCACAAAAGTTATGTAAAATATGTTATTCACAAACAGCAAGCCACAGAAGTAACAAAAAAACGCAATTAACAAAATGTGAGCCACAAAAGTAACGGATGTTATGGAAAAATGTAAGTTACGAAAAAACAGAAGTTACAGAATTTTTGTATGTAAAAAAACACAAGGTAGTAAGCCAAGGTAGTAAGGTAAAAAAAAAAAAAACACAATTTACCCAAAAAAAAGCAAGATCCATAAAAATGTAAGTTACGTAAAAAGCGTGATTCACAAAACATGAGCCACAGAAGTTACGTAAAAAAATGGAAGTAACGTAAGAAGTCATTTACTATTGATTTAACACATTAAGCCCGTTCTCCCGGTTAAAGTTCACCGTTTGTTGGATCCATCCACCTCCCTCCCTCTCAGAGTGAAATATAAAACATTTATACTTCACATCGCCATCAATTATTACTGCAACGTCAGCATGATAGTGTTGATACAGTGATAGGACAGTCTTAAACGTGAATATGAGTCGTATTTTACTGCCTGTACAAACTCCCTGTATTAACCAGTCTCTGGTCCTGGTGCTGATCAGATCCGTTTCTGAGGTCTTCAGGTGGTTCAGGTTTCAGTGTGAGTGAAGACAATGCAGCTCGTCCACCGGGATTCTCACAAGAGCGCTGATCCAAGTACAGTGTGTGTGTGTGTGTGTGTGTGTGTGTGTGTGTGAAAACCCCTGACTCTGCTGTCAGCCAGCCAGAATACACACTGTGCTATTTCCTCCTGCATATGTTTGAATTAATGAGAGACAGAGAGAGAGAGAGAGAGAGAGAGAGAGAGAGAGAGAGAGGGGGCAATCAACAGATGAAGAGAGTAAATCTGTTTTCCTGAACCTCGTCCCAGTGTTTTCTTTGTCTCTTTTAATTAACAGTCAGCTGATAGAAATAAACTGACTCGCAAGCACGGTCTGTGTGTGTGTCTGTGTGTGTCTGTGTCTGTGTGTGTGTGTGTTTGTACTTCCTACATAGTGAGGACCAGAACACGATTTTAACCAACAGAGTGAGGACATTTTTGCAAAGTGAGGACTTCTTTAAAGGCGTTTTTGAGATTTCAGACTTTGTTTTAAGGGTTAAAGGTTACATGATAATGATAACTAGCTGAAACTGTATTGCGTGGTTACTAAACTAACTAAAATTATAGTGAAAATGTCCTTCGTTTTCGTCTTTATCAACTTTTTTCATACATAATGAAGATGGATAAGGCAAAGGTAATAAAGGCAAAATTTACTGTTACCTCTTTTAATCTCCCACCCAACAAATAGCCCATTACAAAAAACTTTCTTTATTTCCTGTCTGACCCATCTTCATTATGTATGAAAAAAGTTGACAAAGAGGAAAACGAAGGACATTTTCACTATAATTCTAGTTAGTTTTGTAGCCACAAAATACAGTTTCAGTTAGTTATCATTTTTTTTTTTAAAACTCTCATTTTTATTTCAGTTAACGAAAATGTTTTTTTCAATTCTAGTTTTCCTTATTTTGTTTCGTTTTCGTTAACTATAATAACCTTGTTCCCTAGCCCCTTACAAGAACCTAACTGTAACCTTTAACCCTAAAATAAAGTCTGAAATTTCAAAAAAGCCTTTAAAGAACTGAGGACCGGCCGAGATGTCCTCACTCTGTTGGTTAAAAACGTGTTCTGGTCCTCACTATGTAGGAAGTACAAGAACACACACACACACACACACACACACACACACACACACACACACACAGCAGCACATCCACCTGTCACCTTTATATAACCTACAATCAGCCGGGCAGAGCTGAGCCTCGGGGCAGGAAACCATATCTGACCTCCACACGTCTCCTCAGATATCATCTGTAATCTGTCACTTGGTCACAGAAGGCCATGAGTTGTTTATTACCTGCCCACATCACCAGTAAATAACACGCTAACATCATGTGGACACACCTGAACGTTCAGTTAGAGTTAAATCACAGAAGGCCGTTGGTCAATGGTTTTCTACCTTTACTCCACTACATTTAGCTGACAGTTATGGTTTCTTTTAAGTTAAACCACATGACACTATATAGTCGTTATAGTAGTTACTATAGTTTTCACTATAGTATAGTAGTTAAAATGAACCCATAAATCAGGGATCTCGAACTCAAATTACCTGGGGGCCACTGGAGGCAGTATCAGAATGACCAAAATAGACACAAAATGGCAGAAAAATAAAATTACTAAATTACTTTAAAAAAGACAAAATGACCAAAAAAAGACACAAAGTCACTAAAAAAAGACACAAAATGACCAAAAAAGACACAAAATGACCAAAAAAGACACAAAATTACAAAAAAGACACAAAATGACCAAAAAATACACAGAATTATATATATATAAAAATGACACAAAATTATTTTAAAAAAGGACACAAAATTACACAAAAAAAGACACAAAATGACCCAAAATGTAAGTAAAGGAACCTTCCACACACAACAGGGTAAAGTGCCATTCATTTAAAACCCACATTAAACTTTCATATCAAGGTGAGGGCCACAAAATACCATCACAAGGGCCACAATTGGCCCGCGTCCTGACTTTTCATTTAACACCACTTGCAGGTTTTCTCTTATACACTGAAATATCTACTAAAATCTCCAGACTTTCATGGTCCCCAGATGATGAAGCCTAATGACTTTGGTAATAAATTGATACAAGGAAACAAGATGGGACCCAGAACAGAACCTTGAGGTACGCCACAAGACAGAGCTGCAGGTGTAGATCATGAAACAAAGTTTCCAAAAGTTTTAAAGGGTTTTTTTTCTTATCATGTATTTTCATTCCAAGACTTCTTGTCCAAAGAGCTGCAGGACTTATAGATGTTATACATTACAGTGAAATAAAAGGACACAATAAGTAAAATGTAAAAAGAGTTATTCTGAAATTAGTAAGAAGAAACTTTTAGTCCCTAAAGTAGATTGTGTGGAGCCAGCATCTAGTGGCCATCTGTGGTAGTGCAGCTGGAGGCGCCTCCACTCTGGTAAACATCAGCTGTGTTTGTTTCAGTGTCTGAACTCATCTACTGTAAAGCTCCATCTGTGTCTCCCTCACAGCCTGTCTGCTCACATTTCAGTCCACATGTTCTCCATCTGTTCACCTGAGAACAGCAGCAGCACTCTGCACTCTGAACCTGTCAAAAACAACAGCATATTGTATATCCAACAATACGCGCACGCCACTTTTCATCACCAGTCTGATGTTCACATCATGTATATATAATGACTCCTGGGTGGAACTCTGCAGCCCGACGCAGATTACAGTGAGATGAAATCCCTCACACTGAGTCGGGAATATTAAACCAGAATAATGATCAGAGTTTGATATAATTCTTTACAATTTCACTCTTTAAGTTCTCAAATGATCCTGTTGTGTCTGATGGATGTGGACATAAAGACAAAAGATTAATGAAAACCTTGAAATCAACTTAAAACGGTCCCGCTAGGTTCGACTGTGTCCATCTGTTCGTCCACCACTTCGGTCCGGACTGAAATAACTAAAATAGATTTTAAGACTTTAAATTATCTGTCTACAGATATGCATGGTCCCCAGAGAATACACTAGCTGACTTTAATCCTCTGACATAACTAGAGATCTGTAGTTTTGAGTTAAATCTCTTGACATATAATTTGTTATAGATATCTACACTTCCTAACGGATGATTGACTGATTCATGGTCCCAAGAGGATAAATGTGACTTTGATTCTCTGACTTTTCCATTAGTGGCACATTGAGATAGTTTTGGGTTGTATTTGCTGCAGATATCCTGATGAATGTGATAATCTGTTAACTTTTCACTTAACGCCACTTGCAGATTTTCACTAACATACTAAAACCTGCAGACTTTCATGGTCCCCAGAGGATACATGTGACTTTAATCCTGACTTTTCCTCGAGTGGCACCTTGAGATCTGTAGTTTGAGTTACTCTCTTGAAATATAATTTGTTATAGATGTTTGTATGATCTAGATAATTTTGGTGACTTTTCATTAAGTTACTTGTCCAGAGAAGTATCTACTATAATACAAATTTTCATGGTCCCCAGAGGATAAATGTGACTTTAATCCTCTACCTTTTCCATTGGTGGCACCTTGGGATCGTTTAGTTTTAATTTAAATTTGGTGCAGATATCCAGATGAATTTGATAATCTTTTGACTTCTCATTAAACATCACTAGCAGGTTTACACTTATATACTAACATCTGCAGACTTTCATGGTCCCCAGAGGATAAATGTGACTTTAATCCTCTGCCTTTTGCTCAAGTAGCACCTGGTGGCACCAAGATGTGTTGTTTTGAGTTAAATCTCTTAAAATATAATGTGTTATAGATATCTTTACTTCCCAATACTGTGCTGACTTGTCATTAACTTACTTGTCCAGTGGAATATCTACTATAATCTACAGATTTTCATGGTCCCAAGAGGATAAATCTGACTGACTTTAATCCCCTGACTTTTCCTTGAGTATCACCTTGAGATAGTTGGATTTTGTGTTAAATCTGGTGCAGATATCCAGATGAATTTGATGATCTTCTGACTTTTATTGAAAGCCAGTTGCAGGTTTTCACTTATAAACTAAAATATCCACTAAAACCTACAGACTTTCATGGTCCCCAGATGATGAAGCCTAATGACTTTGGTAATGAATTGACACAAGGGAATGAGATGGGACCCAGAACAGAACCTTGAGGTACGCTTCAAGACAGAGCTGCGAGTGTAGATCATGAAACAAAGTTTCCAAAAGTTTTAAATGTTTTTTTTTCTTATCATGTATTTTCATTCCAAAAGACTTCTAGCTGTGCTTGTCCAAAGAGCTGCAGGACTTATAAATGTTGCAGTGAAATAAAAGAAAACAATAAGTAAAATGTAAAAAGAGCAAAAACACCCTGAAGCGTCTCATTTATAGCCAAAAACATGAGTCTATCCACAAATGTCTGTGTGGTCTGGGAGGGATATTCATGGTTTGGGCTCCTTATTTCCACTGCAAGGAAATCTTTATTTTCTATTCCACAGTACACACTGCTATGTGTGAGAGCAGTGGTTTCCAACAGTTTGGAGAAAGTCTATTTAAAAAAATAAAACTTTTTAACGGTGCAAAGGTCTCAAGTACAAAGTGAGAGAGTTTCAAGGTTTAGGAGCCACAGATTTAAAGGTCAGGCTCATGATCTTCTGACTTTTCATTTAACACCACTAGCAGGTTTTCACTTGAAATATCCAATAAAAGCTGCAGACTTTCATGCTCCCCGGAGGATGAAGCCTCCTGACTTTGGTCATAAACTGACTCTTCATCTCATCACTAATTGGTTAAATGTCTCGACGAACATTCCTGCAGCATAAAACTGCAATGAAATTATATACATGGTGAACTGGAATCAATTTCGCTTTTTAATCCAACAAACACCTGCAAAACTAAACTCCATCACTCTCAGCGTGTGTTACTGCCAATTAGCAAATGTTTGCATGCTGAAATGCTAAAGTAAGATGGTGAACATGTTAATCATTATACCTGCTAAACACTGCTGGTACCAAGCGAATAGAGTGATTAATTTGCTGCATATTTAACAGTTTTTCTGTTTCTGTCGACATCAAAAATACTACAATGACTCATCACCTGAAAATATCTTTTCTCTGACATTAAAGCTATATAACAGCTAGAACAAAATGTAGACAGACAGGGCTGAAAATATATTATTTACAAAGACAGAATAAGCCCGGTAACATCACACTGGAGATTACAATAATTCATCATGCCAGTTATGTAGATTCACACACTTTAGTGTTGGATTAAACTGGAATTTAACGCATCACGGATTGGCAACAATGTGTCAGTGGGAACCGATTGTTGTCCCCACATAATAATGAATACTTAGCGCACACACACACACACACACACACACACACACACACACACATAAACACACACACAGTCCATTGACAGCTCTGCCAATTACTTTAAACAGACTTCAGAATAAAAAGTTGCTTTCTGCTTTCCATTTAAACTCTTAGAAGTCGCTGATTATTGAAAGCATCAAACACACTCTCTCTGGCTTTGTGTGTGTGTGTGTGTGACAGAGAAATAAATGGCTCGGAGGATGAAATGGAGTGCAAAGCGTCAGACAAAACATTACTTTATCATTTTCCTTTCTTCTCTCTCTCTCCAGTAAACGAACAAAGCACGAGAACAAAGATGCACAAAAAGACAGAAACAAAAAGTAAAAGAGTCTGCAACTACATTCTTTTTATGAAATGTCCAATAATATTTATGAGTTAATATTGTGAAGAGCATCATGCAGCAGTCTGAAGCTTAACGTTGTTAGTTATTCAGTCTGCAGCAGCAGTAGCCTGCAGCCAACGTTCATCCAGACTCAGCAGAGAGAAATGTGAGTCACATCCTGAAGGAAATTAAATCAAAACGACACGTTCCTCAGTCAGCCGCAGGCGCCGCAATATTTACACTGAACCTTTTCATTTTCATCATCGAAATGAGTCCATACAGCACCATGATCACTGCACGGTTCCAGCTGAAGGGCCAGTTTCAGCCAGACACATTCCTCACTCACCTTCAGTTTGACTCAGACATGCAGATACTTTGGGCTTTTATTCGTGCAGGTTTTTGATATCTTTTTGACATTGATTCAGAGTATATGTTTTTTTTGATTGATTGTCAAAAATGCACCGTTTATCATAGAAAGAAACTGTAAAAACAGGCATTATCGTCAAAATGTGATCTTTCCAACGGTCTTTGAATGGATCAAAGGTTACAAATGTTTCCATTAGAAAAAGTGACTATAACTTGTGTTAAAATGTTGATATTTTTATATGCCATTTAAAATAAAGCGTTTGCACTAACCAGATCCTGTTAAAAACATTAAATTCTCCTCAGAGACACTGAAGACATGATTGATTCTGCTGAGACCAACGGTCACGTGACAAATATTCACTGAGAATCTGTTTACACAGAGCTGAGAGGAGAGGACAGGAGAGACTGTTTACACAGAGCAGAGAGGAGAGGACAGGAGAGGCTGGAAACATGACAATACTTCAATATGTACAATATGTGGAGAAAACTGTTCCGGTCATTTTGTGTCTTTTTTGGTAAGTTTGTGTCTTTTTGTGTAATTTTTACATAATTTGTGGGTTTTTTTTTTCTTATAATATGCTTATTTTTATTTTTATTTTATAATTTGCTTATAATATGTCATTTTTTAAAATCATTTTGTGTTTATGCCATTTTTATGTCATTTCTTGGTCATTCTGTGTCTTACTTTGTTTTTTTTTTTGTGCTTTTTGATCATTTTTACATATTTTTCTGTTCATTTTAGGTAATCTTTGGGGTAATTTTGTGTTTATTTTTGAGATATTACGTCTTTATTTTTGGTCCATTTGCATTGTTATTTGGTCATTTTGTATCTTTTATTGGTCATTTTACGTATTGCTTATATGTACCAATGTGTGGAGCAAACTTTTTTTCACATTATTTGTGATATTTGTGGGCACTTGGAAAAGTGTTTATATCTAAATTAAATTTTATTTAAATTTATAAAAAATAATTCACTTTTTTTTTTTTAAATGACTTCTGTCATTCTAACTGTGTTATTCTGCACAAAGACATGTTTGAATTGTTCCCACTTCTTGATTTCATAGAGCTGCAGGACTTATAGATTCATAGAGATTTTTATATATATTATAGTGAAATACAAGGACACAGTGAGGAAAATGTAAAAAGAGCAAAAAACACCAAGAAACAGTTTGTAGGGGATCAGAGGGTTAATTCCCACTGTATCATGGTGAAGGCAGAAACAATTTCATCAGTATAGCCAAACATATGAGTCTATCCACCATGGTCTGGGTGGTCTGGGTGGTCTGGGTGGGATTTTCAGGGTTTAAGCTCCTCATTTCCACTGTAAGGAAATCTTTATTTTCAATTCCACAGCACATACTGCTGTTTGTGGTTTCCAGCAGTTTGGAGAAAGCCTTTTCCAAATAAAAGTTTTTAAAGGTGCCCAAAGGTCTCAAGTACAAAGTGAGAGAGTTTCAAGGTTTAGGAGCCACAGATTTAAAGGTCAGTCTCCTTCAGTTTAAAGCCTGGAGGAACCAAAAAGCCCCGATCAGAAATCTACTGGTGGTACGGGGCTGCAGTAAATCTCTGATGTGGACGTGCAGAGCTCAGAGAGTCAAACCAAAGATCACAAATTGGATTCTGAATTTGATGGAGAGCCAGTATCAAAATCTGACTTACATGCAACCTTTGAAGACGTGATCTGAAGCTTTGCAGCAACATCACAAAGCAGTTTTTTATGATCTGGGGATGTGCTGGTGAAACAGGTAGCTACGGTTAATAAATTAATGATCATCTTCATGTCAACTTGAGACATGTTCAGCCTGAGTTTAGCATCATTCCTCAGCTGGAAAAATACTGAAACAAACTCAGAACTCCTCACTTTCTAGCCAGAGGGTAAACACATACAAGTCAACGAGATGGGACCCAGAACAGAACCTTGGGGCACGCCACAAGACAGAGCTGCAGGTGTAGATCATGAAACAAAGTTTCCAAAAGTTTGAAAGGTTTTTTTCCTTATCATGTATGAGGAAAAACACCACAGAAATATCCACCCACTGCCTGAATCTGATCCTGACATACATCAGCACCATAACAGAACATGATTCGTATCACAACACGGCCAATGTGTTAACCTGTTAACAACGGCGCCGAAATAAAGACCAAGAGGTTCCTGGATGTAGAGGCGTGTGCAGCGTGTCTCGGGCTTAACGAGGACTAATGCACTTGTGCAAATCCCTGAAGACAGGCTCCGAAATCTGCTAAAGAGCCTTCACAGAAGTGTGAAAGCTGTTTATGTGAGTGACCCGACTGTTTGAGCAGAGAGGAAGAAGTTGCACATATGTAACTCGAGCTGCAATCTGTTTGTGCAAATGCAAATGCACAACACGGCCATTAAAGGCCGTGTTGTGCATTTGTTTGACTATTTGAACAGGTTGTTGTAGTATATTTTATGCTACAAATGATGTTCCATATAATATAAGAGTTTTGTTTTACTAAAAGAAGCCTCACCCTGACCTTTGTTCAAGAAAAGTCCAATGCATAAAAACAGATTAAAAACATATCTTTTTTTCAACAGCATTCGGTTGAACTGTGTGTGTGGTTGTGGGAGTGGGTGTGCATGTGTAAGTAAGTAAGTGTGTATGTGGTGAATATGGCAAAGCTTGTCTACCTGCACTCTTCAAATAATTCATAATAGATTTTTTTAAATTGTTTGTTTTGTTTTGTTTTATTTGTAATTATGTATATCCGTTGTGAAGCACATTGAGTCTGCCTTGTGCATGAAATGCGCTCTATAAATAAAGTTGAATTGAATTGAAAATGCAGCCAGTCTCCAGGCAGGTTTAAACCAGAAAAAAGGGGCTGTAAGATCTGGGATATATCAGACAGAAGAGACGTTGGAATTTGGAAATAAACAAGTACAGATTGCATCGTTTTAAGGTTAAAAAAGAAGGTATAACAGCGTACGCATTCACCAGAGCGTGCTTTATAGGTGGAGCCGTGAGCTGAAACATTTGACTTCAATAACCTTACTCAAAGAGAGAAAAGCCTGAGAGAACACGGGGTCCATTGTACGGTGGCCCTGAAGTGCAAATCACAAGGGCAAATCAGAAAACACAACAACAAATATAAAAACACAACAGTGTTTTTTGATTTGTCGATGTATTTTTTGATTTGTTGTTGTAATTTATGTTTTGTTGTTGTGTTTTCTGATTTGCCGTTGTGATTTGCACTTCAGGGCCACCGTACCATTGGACTCGAGACATCTTTTTTTTTCAGCAGCCTTGAAATTGACAAAGTTCTCCTCCGCTCTACTAGGCAGTGTATTCTGAAGATTGATAATAAAGAAAACTAAAACTTTCGAACTTCGAATTGGTCTTTAATCCACTTTTCTCACTCAGAGAGGTAGTAAATGTATACTACATTGTTTTTCTGACACAATAAACCAAAACAAATGATGAAAAAGTGCCTAAATTTGTGAGATTGTGAGACATTGTGAGAAAAAAACAACAGGAGTTTGGAGCTTCAACACAAACAGAGCTGTTGTTTTAAAGTCACATTTGTAAAAAAAAAAAAAAAAAAAAAAAGCATCAGCAGTAAAAACTGAATGAACTGAATGTTGTGTGCTCTTTCTGTCTTTGTTCGTCTGTTTGTATCTCTTGTTCTCCGTCGCCCAACGTCGTCTCTGTTCTTTCTCTCCTTCACTTTGTTTCCTCGCCTCTTTGTCCCTCTCTCTCTCTCTCTCTCTCTCTCTCCGTCTCGTTGTCTTTGTCGTTTAAGCCCGGCTCTTCCTCTCCCTCATGCTCCCTCTTCTCTCTTTCTCTTTACTGACTGAAACCTTTAAATTTGCTTCTGCTTCATCGTGTTTGTCTGCTTGTCACGTATTCCATGTCGTACTGTAAAAACAGGATCATCTCCTCTGCTGTTGTTGTTGCCCGAGGACACACACACACACACACACACACACACACACACACACACAGCTCATTGGTGTTGCAGTTGAAGCTGTTTTGACTTCTGTCGCGTTCGGTCTGTTTACAACCGGATCATTTGCATCCGTTAAAGGAACAGTCTGCTTTTTTTCCGCCTCTATTTAAAGTCGGAGTACCAGGCGGCTGAATGTGAGAGTGATTTCACAGCAGCGGGTTCAGGCTCGCTGACAGCGGTGTGTTTCAGTCGCTGCCAGATGACATACTATCAACAAATTTAGCCGCTGCAGGTGTATCATTTCCTCTAAAAGCAGCATTTCTTGCCTCATGAACATTATTCAGAGCTCCGCGCTGCTGTTTTGACATGCCTACACATGAGGGGGAAGCAATGTTCGAGGCCTGAGCCGGAGCGGAGATGCATTCAAGAGCGATCAAGACGTCAGGAAAGGAAGGAGAGACGCCGAGAAAGAGAGCGCTCAGCGAGGTAAACAACTATTGTTTACTTCTGCCAGAGCTGCAGAATCCACATAAAGAGACGTTCTAATAATAATGTTGGGAAGTTTCTGAAATAAATCAGGATGAAAATGAGCAGAACAGCTTGTATTTTTATCAAGGTTTTCACCAAAACTGATTTGTGGAACTTTTCATAAAATTTTTGCTAAATATCTGTTGTACATTTCCAAAATATCCTGCCAGCAACTGGCGGCTGAGATAATAAGCTCACACAGATGTTGTGAAAGGGATCATTTGAATAACTCAGCTTCCTGCATTTGGCAAATGTTTGAGTGAGAAATGCAGATTTTTCTTTCACATGATTCAACAAAGTGATGAGTGGAAAGACACTCAGTGGAGCCGTTACTGGAACGCTACAGCAGGGACCGTAAAGTATTCTTAGACTTTTGACGGAGAGCCTCGTGATTCATTTGTTCCCCAAATTTTTGTTGCTGAGGAAAGAGAAGTTGTTGTTGTTGTTTAATGTAGAGAAGTGACTCTTCGCTAAGCTCCCTAGTCCCTACAACGGCCATTAGCCAACAACCACGAGAGGCCAGTCAAGCTTTAGGGTAAGAAAATAGTAGAAAAAGGAAAGGAAAGGAAAGGAAAGGAAAGGAAAGGAAAGGAAAGGAAAAGGAAGGCAAGAGAAGGTAAAGTAAGGCAAAGAAAGGAAAGAAAAAATAAAGAAAAAAAGAAAAGGAAAGGAAAGGAAAGGTAAAGTTAGGTGAGGTAAGGTCAGGCAAGGAAAGGACAGAAAAAGGAAGGAAAGGGAAGGAAGAAAAGGTAAGGAAAGGAAAAGAAAGGAAAGGAAAGGAGAGGAGAGGAGAGGAAGGTAAGCAAAGGAATGGAAATGTAAAGGAAGGCAAAGAAAGGAAAGAAAAATACAGAAAGGAAAGAAAAGGAATTGAGTGAAAAGAAAATAAACAAAAAAGAAGGAAAGGAGAGGAGAGGAAAGGAAAGGAAAGGAGAGGAGAGGAGAGGAGAGGAGAGGAGAGGAGAGGAGAGGAGAGGAGAAGAATGAAAATAAAAGAAAAGAAAAGGAAAGAAAAGGAAAGAGAAAGGAAAGGGAAGGCAAGAGAAGGTAAAGTAAGGCAAAGAAAGGACAGAAAAAATGAAGAAAGGAAAGGAAAGGAGAGGAGTGAAAATAAAGGAAACAAAAAGAAGGAAAGGAAAGGAAAGGAAAGGAAAGGAAATGACAGGAAAGGAAAGGAGAGGAAAGGCAAGGCAAGGAAAAAAGGGGAAGGCAAGAGAAGGTAAAGTAAGGCAAGGAAATGAGGAAAGGAAGCAAAAAATAAAGAAAAAAGAAAAGAAAAGAAAAGAAAGTAAAAGAAAAGAAAAGAAAGTAAAAGAAAAGAAAAGAAAAGAAAAGAAAGTAAAAGAAAAGAAAAGAAAAGAAAGGAACCGTGGAACGACTCAACAGGCTCTAAAGCCTCCAGTCCTTCGAGTGTCGGTGTGTTGAGCAGCGCAGCAGCAGCTCCACAACACAAAGTGACACACGCCACTTTCCTCGACTTTGAGCCGACAGACTGTCAGAACGCCACAGCAGCAACATTAACCACACAGACGGAGAAACACATTTACACACGGCCGACTTCAGATGGAAAAGGTATTATAGGTAATAACTTACGGTTATAAATGTTTCCCGCCTGCTGCTGATTGATCAACAGCTGATGGAGATTATACATCAAACCTGCTGCCTCGATGCTTTACTGCCTCTCTGCTGCTGCGTGAATTACAGCTTCAACAGAGTCTGAACAAGATGAAACCATTTTAATTCCATTCGATGTGTTCTCAACTCAGTTTCCACCAGCTGGAGTGAATCTGTTTGTATGATTTCATTGATTTTTTTGCTTAAAATTTGACCCGTTTTTGACCCGTACTGGTGGTGAATTCAGTCCAAGAGAACCAGAGGATGTTGACTTCATGATTTTTTTCAAACTTCTGACCTTTTGTCCAGGTCACAATCAGTATAAAATACTGTTTTTTTTGCAAATTTGACTCAAAATGGTCATGTTTTCCAAGCAAAACGAAAAAAATATTCATCCAAATCCAAATTTCCCCATGTTTTATGTACTTTCTGTCTTTGGAAAATGCTGCAATGTCAGAAGTTGAAATCCAAAAATCTAAAAGATACGTAGTAACTAGACCTTGTTCTAAAGGTTCATAATGAACCTCCAGTGGCTGAAACAACATTGGAGAAACTGTAGAATTAAAGATTTGAAGTTAACTTTATGTCATTAGGGCTTCAAACCCCAAATCGGATGGAAACTCTTTTGTTTTTGTGCCGATTTGCAATTTTTATTCAGAACTTTTTGCATGAATTTCCTGTGAAATTAGATTTCCAACAGTCGTCGTGTTTCCATCAGTGAATTTCTCTGCTCATTTTGCAGATTCTCATGAGAAAAGTTGATGGAAACACTAAAATTAGATTAAAACTTTCGAAAATGTGCATAAAAGTTTAATGCACCAAACAGGGGATGGAAACTTGAATGGAAATTTTTCTTAATAAGTTCTGACGTAGTGAACATTAACTCACATGACTGATCAGCTGTTTCCTCGTACATGAAAGAACATTTACAAGTCACAAAATGACAGAAAAAAACGAAATTACTTCAAAAAGACACAAAATGACCAAAAAAAGACACAAAAATGACCAAAAAAGACACAAAATGACAAAAAAGACACAAAAAGACACATAATGGCGAAAAAAAGACACAAAATGATGAAAAAAAGACACAAAATTATTAGAAAAAGTCACATAATTACTTAAAAAAAGACACAAAATGACAAAAAAATGACACAATTACTAAAAAAATAGACACAAAATGACAATAAAAAACAAAATTACTAAAAAAAGACACAAAATGACAAAAAAAGACACAAAATGACCCAAAAATACACAAAATATCACAATCCTGAGTTTTCATTATTCTCATTATTCTATTGGATTTCTTTGTGAAAATGCAAAAAAAGGGAGATTTCTCTGCTTGTTTTCACGTCTGAACCAGATCCAGATGAAAAGCTTTTATCGTCTGTTGGCGTGAACAACAGAACTCTCTGCTTGTGTCCAACTATTAGTGGATTAATGAGGTTAAATGTTCCTACCTGGTGGCAGATTTCATGCACGACCACCATGGTGAGCTCCATCTGATAGGACGACGACGACACCTCGGCGTCCAATAGGATCTTCTGCTCCACGAAGACGCTCAGCCCCCAGTTCTCCATGGCGGCGTACGGATGTTTGGGCACAGCCAACAAGTCTGAAAGGAACACACAACAACACATTATAGCTTTTCAACAGGCGCTGAATGTGTTCCTCCATTAATAACCCCCACAGTCAGCCTGGTCCACTCATATCCCAGCATTTAAATAAAAAGCTGACAGGATGACTGCTGGCATCAGAGCACATCCCATTTTGGGTTAAAATTAAACTCGTGAGTCATTTTAACAACCTGCCAAAGAATCCGTTTAAACCCACAACATGGATATATGGCGTCCTCAGACAGAACTCTGCATATATCTGAGAGGACAGAGGAGGACGAGGAAGAAGGGATCAAAGGAGAAAGAAACGGATTCGCTTTGAGCAAAGAAACGTTTTCTTAATGATGATTTTGTATATTTGGTTATTAGAAAACCATGTTAAATGTAGCTAGATATCAGCTCTTAAATTAACCTCTTATCAGCTATTTTTGTTGTTATCATTATATTTGTGCAAATAAATGCACCTTTAGTTGTACCAGGCATTAAAATGAACAATGTATTAGAGAAAACAAGGGTGGTCTAATATTTTTTTCCCATGACTGTATATGTTAAATTGAAAACTGTACACAAAAGACACAAAATGACGAAAAAAAGACACAAAATTATTAGAAAAAGTCACAAAATGACCAAAAAAAGACACAAAATGACAATAAAAAACTAAATTACTTAAAAAAGACACAAACTGATCAAAAAAAGACACAAAATTATTAGAAAAAGTCACAAAATTACTAAAAAAAAGACACAAAATGACCAAAAAAAGACACAAAATGACAATGAAAAACTAAATTACTTAAAAAAGACAAAAATGACCAAAAAAGACAGAAAATGACAAAAAAAACACAAAATGACCAAAAAAAAGACACAAAATGACCCAAACCATACACAAAATTACCAAAAAAGACAGAAAATGACAGAAAATGACAAAAAAAAGACACAAAATGACAATAAAAAAAGAAATTACTTTAAAAAAGACACAAAATGACCACAAAAAAGAGACACAAAATGACCCAAACAATACACAAAATTACCAAAAAAAGACACAGATAATTAACGGTCCGGTAGCAATTGCCTTTCTTTTTGTTAACGTCGTCATAGAAACAAGTGAAACCAATCTCCAGCTTGCGCTGTACACAGTATATGTTCTACTCAACACTGTTGCATTGCTTTTATGCATTCTGTTTTATTTCATCCCAAATTTTTGAGAAGTCCCTCAGTCTTTGTGATGTGCAACAACAAGGTATGAAAAAGATTCTTTAGTCAGCATTAGATTTAGTGCCGACACTATTAAATTATTAGTTAGAAGTATTGTTATTTTATTGATGCTTCTTCCTATTTTTGTTGCTGAATATTTCTCTGTTGTGGGAATAAATTATTCTGTAGTCATTTCATTTTACTTAATATATTTGATAAAATGTATTAAATATAAATGCGTCCTTGATTTTGAGGCAGTTGTTTAAGTAACTTTAATATGAAAATGTTTGAGATGGAATCTACTTATTTTGATCACATTAAATATAATCTGTATGTGTATGTAATTCTAAATCAAGAGAATTATGAATGAATCCAACACAATAGAATCAGTCCGTTTTTAATTTACAGGCACTTCCTGTTAAGTTGTTATTAACTCAACTTGTAACGTAGTTAGATTTAATTAATAATATTGCGTGCAATCTGTTGCCTCAATTTTATTGAGTAGCTATTGTTTATCTTTTTTTACAGTGTGGAGAGGAGAAAGAAACGGATTTGCTTTGAGCAAAGAAACGGTGAATAACAGGAGGCGCAGGAGGAGAAGAGCTGGAGAAAGAAGGAGTTTACCTTGAGTAAAGAAGATTTATTAGAGCAGCGAGGAAGTAATTAAATGTCAGACTTCAGGTAAAGTGGAGTAACCTTGCCGGGCAAATAGTCACACAAAGTCATCCACTGAAAGTTTAGTTTAGTCCGAGTGGACTCGACTACCAAGAGGTTAAAAAAGTAACTTCTTTATCCTTTCAGGAACAAAATAAACACCTGAACACTGTCTGATTCTCTCAGTTTTCAACCAAGAAATGTTGATGAGTGTCAGGAAATTTAATACAAAGATTCATGTTCCCTTCATGCATGAATGGTAATAACTGAGTTTTTATCAGATCAACATTATTATGTGTCTGATGCATTGATTTATGACTAAATACCTGCAGAACTAAAGACACTTTGTACTTGTGTTTACTGATAATTAGCAAATGTTATTATGGTAAACATCAGCATGTACAGTCATGGAAATAATTGTTAGATATATATTGTTTTCTTCACTTTATTGTTCATTTTAATGCCTGGTCCAACTAAAGGTACATTTGTTTGTACAAATATAATGATAACAACAAAAATAGCTGGTAAGAGTTTAATTTCAGAGCTGATATCTAGACATTTTACACGGTTTTCTTGATAATGATTTTGGTTATTTCAAGAAAACCATAGAAAACCCTAACCTCAGAAACTTATTCACTTTCTCTGTAATGCAAAATTTCAAAATTCCGCTTCAAAATTTGCTTCTACTTTAATGGAAACATGGCTACTGATTGGAAAATGTTTGCAAATGCTTCCCAAATCTAACGAAACTCATCAAAAGTGATCAAGCTTGTTGATATCCAACTGCACAATCTTCACAAAATTTGCAGCATATCTGCGTACAAGTATCTGAAACACACCCTGAAAGTTTTACTCAAATCCACCGATAGGGGGCTCTACAAGTGATACAAACGGCACGACACCAGCTCCAAACGTATGCATGAACCTGCCATCTGGCACCTTCAAAATAAAAGCACTGCGGTTGTGTTGCGGACCGATCTATGGCGATCAGCTGAGAATCCTGCAGACACTGAGGAAAACTAAATAGAAAAAAAGGACTAAAAGTGAGTTGAAGCCTAACATTTGTACATAAATTGCAGTTTAAACATTGTTAACCCTTAATAGGGCACTTTTTTCATTGAAATACTTCAAATTGCATTACTGCAAATTTCAACCCAAGAGAATATTGGAGGATATTACATACTGTCAGAATGTGTAAAAAAAACAACATATGGACCCGGGGGAGGGGGGTAATATTTTACGAGATTAAAGTGGCAAATACGAGAAAAAAATTTGCAGATTTATGAAATTTAAAGTGGTGAATCTGCGAGAAATAAGTTGTTTTTTCACACTTTTTTCTTGTAAATCTGCAACTTTTTTCGTGCAGATTTGCCACTTTAAATCTCTTAAATCTGTGACTTTTTTTTCTTGTAGATTTGCCACTTTAATCTAGTAAATTTGCAACTTATTTCGTGCATATTCACCACTTTAAATCTCTTGAATCGGTGACTTTTTTTCTTGTAGATTTGCCACTTTAATCTCGTAAATTTCCAACTTTTTTCTTGAAATATTGCTGATATCCACTGAAGTCACCAAACATAGTTCTTCACCTGATAAAAACAGTTTTTATGGCACAAAATAAATGTTTATCTTGACGTTTTGTGATGTGTGCACGCTGCACAGGCTTCCAGCTCTCACTGAATATCTGCATATGAAATCAAACACTGTCCCAGGGACATACGCTGTGTGCTGCTGACACATCCTGAGCCATTGTGATGTCAAAGAGTTCCCATGATGCTCTGAGTGATGCAGTAATGAGGTGTAACGTGGCCTGCAGTGAGCCAGTCAGCTGTGGGCTGCACCTGCGCCCGCCGCGCTTTGTTTCCAGCCTGAAGTTGTTGACTTTTCTTTGGGGATCCGCGGCACGCTCACATTTCCTCTCTGAACCCTTTTCCTCCTGATAATATGTCCCTACAATGCTAATTAACGACAACAAATACATGATTTTATCCACGTAATGAGGGAGTGTTTCTACAGAGTCACACTTTGGGGCATTTAGCAGCTTAGGATTGCTTATTTCCCCCCAAAACAGAGCTAAACAAAGAGTTAATGCAGAAAATGTCAAGCACAAAGGTTGAGCTGTTTAAAGTGAAAAGAGGAGGAGCAGGAAATTGGTTTCTTTTCAGAGGAGCGAGCTGATTAAAAGGGAGAAGAAAGAGAGCAGGTGAGAAGGTGAAAATGAGCTTTCTCACCGCGGCAGCCGCCTGATTGTTCTGCAGGAGGAAGAGGAGGTGTTACCCACAGCCGTAAGTGACTGAGAAGAGTTCAGGTCCTCATTTAAATTTAAAATCCGACTCTTTGGCATTTCCTCTGCAGCGACCTTCGTCAGTGTTACAGGATCACATTCAGACAACACAGAACTCACTGGGCTCTAAAATTGAACAAACCAGCCTCCTCGCTCGGCTGCGAGGCTTCTTTATTTTCTCTGGCTCACTTTTTCTCAGAGCAGAAAATACACACGGAGAAGAGAGGAGACGTAAAAAATATATTTCCCTGCAATTTAGAGGGAAGAAATGTGCAATTATGTGTAAATTAACGGTCTGAATCACAACTAGTTTCAGGCTGTTTTTCTGCTCTTTTCATATTTTACTCACTGTGCCCTTGTATTTCTCTGCAAGACCTGCAGCTCTATGGAATCAGCACAATCAATGCTAGAAGTGGAAACAACTCAAACATGTCTTTGTGCAGAATACCACAGTTAGAATGGCAGAAATCAGAAAAAAAAGTTTAATTTCTGTGATAAATTATTCTTGAAAAATTGGATTAAAATGGAATTTATATATATTAACACTTTTCTAAGTACCCACAAGTGTCAAGAATGTTTTAAAATAACCCCAGAAAATTACCAAAAAAAGATGTAAAATCACAAAAAAAGACATAAAATCACCCAAAAAAGACGTAAAAACACAAAAAAGACGTAAAATCACCCAAAAAAAGACGTAAAAACACAAAAAATACGTAAAAACACAAAAAAGACCCAAAATTACCAAAAAGTACAAAAAATGACAAAAAAAGACAAAAAATACGTGATTAGACACAAAATGACAAAAAAGACACAATTACAAAAATGACAGAAAATTACCCACAAATATGAAAAACGGCACAAAATTACAAAATGCGTATTTTCCAGCCTCTCCTGTCCTCTCCTCTCTGCTCTGTGTAAACAGCCTCTCCTGTCCTCTCCTCTCAGCTCTGTGTAAACAGCCTCTCCTGTCCTCTCCTCTCTGTTCTGTGTAAACAGCCTCTCCTGTCCTCTCCTCTCAGCTCTGTGTAAACAGCCTCTCCTGTCCTCTCCTCTCAGCTCTGTGTAAACAGATTCTCAGTGAATATTTGTCACGTGACCGTTGGTCTCAGCAGAGTCAATCATGTCTTCAGTGTCTCTGAGGAGCAGAATTTAATGTTTTTAACAGGATCTGGTTAGTGCAAACGCTTTATTTTAAATGACACATGGAGAATAAAGAGATTCTGACACAAATATCAACACTTTTTGGGCACTTTTTCTAATGAAAACTGTCATAACCTATGATCCGTTCAATCACCGTCGGAAGGTTCAAACTCTGACGATAATGTATTTTTTTTTACAGTTTCTTCCTATAATAAATGCTTGATTTTTGGCAATCCTTTAAGTTAAACAAACTGTAATGTTGCTGAGCAGCGCAGAATTTAATGTTTTCTAGTCTCCACAGAGAACAACCCTTCTAGATTTAAATGACCAACTAATTGCCAATTAATTCAGGAAAACTTTCAGCTTCCTTACTGCCAAAACTCAAATGAATTATTCATTCGTCATTAATTTTCTTACATGAGAGACATATGGATGAAAGAAAAAACATGATATCTTTGTTAGAGAGGTTTGATTTCCTCAGTAAAGAAACAAGCAGGAATCCAGTTTCTGTTTCTTGTTTTGCAAACCTCCGGCAACATTTCAGTTTGTACGTTTAAATGTTTTATTTAAGTTTCTCCTCACAGACCGCTGTCAGGCTGAGCTGTCAATCACTGCAGCACAGTGACATCACCGCAGTCTGACAGGTGTCAATCATCACACACACACACACACACACACACACACAGGAAATGTTACCGCATGTAAAACACACACTCATCCAAATGTTGTAACACACACACTTTTATTATACCTGGTTGGAAAATTTCAGAACGAGAAACACACACACACACACACACACACACACATACACACACACACAGGAAATGTAAAGCAGGTAAAACACACACTCATCCAAATGTTGACTCACACACTTTTATTATACCTGGTATGAAAGTTTCAGAATGAGACACACACACACACACACACACACACAGTCCATAAGCTTCGTCTGAGGGACTATTTTTTATTTCTTTTTCAATCCATTCTCTCGCTGTAATCATAGCCTGGCAAATAGCTCACTCTGTGTGTGTGTGTGTGTGTGTGTGTGTGTGTGTGTGCGTGTGCGTGTGTGTGTGTAGAGGTGGTAAGCTAAAGAACGCCAGAGGAAATGGATCCAAAACTTTAAGTTATAGAAAAACAAAACAATAGCAGAGAGCAGACAGAGATAATAGGTGTTTTCAGGTCTCTCTGACAGGAAGTGACCGCTGAGAACTACACACACACACACACACACACACACACACACACACACACACCTTCAGGGGTTTTTGTTTGTGTTTGCCTTCACACCGCCAACAGGAACGCAGCTGACGGGTCAGAATGTTTTTGTATTCCCTCGTCACATTTCTGCCCAGTAAAGGCTGGACTCTGTCAGAACATTTGTCTTCTGTTCTCGTTACAAGCTGAAGTTTGTGTTTTGTTGTGTCGGTTGTTTACACGACTAACAGGTCTTTAAAAATGGTGGTTGCAGGTTGCAAAAAAAGTTGTGACATTGTCTAAAACCTAAAGTAAACCACAATGTGATCATTTGCTAATCTTGTATGACAAATACAGTCATGGAAAAATGATTAGACCACCTTTGTTTTCTTTGATTTCTTGTTCATTTTAATGCCTGGTACAACTAAAGGTACATTTGTTTGGACAAATATAATGATAACAACAAAAATAGCTCATAAGAGTTTAATTTAAGAATCAGGGTTGTAAATACTCTGAAATAGGTCTTTGTGATGTGCAACACTATTAAATTAATAGTTAGTAGTATTGTTATTTTATTGATGCTTCTTCCTATTTTTGCTGCAGGATAAGGTAGCCTGGGAATACCCATACTGTCTTGTACGCTCGATTTCATTTCAAACCTGCAAACAGTCTGCAAACTTTGGCCATTTCTTAGCCCTGTTTTTGGGATCCAATCACAGAACGGGGAGGGACGGTAAGATGATGGCGCGTACTACTCGGCAGATGGAAGCTTGTAGTTTTGTAGTTTTCTTACGGATCCAACATGGCTGCAGCAGACGCAAAGCTCTCTTTGGATATAGCTGTAGACGGTGTTTTAAATAGTTTAGAGCCAAAGTTTGTTTTAAAAGAAGAACAACGTTTGACTTTATACTCCTGTTTCACCACCAAAAAGGATGTTTTAGCCTTGCTTCCGACAGGATTTGTCAAAAGTCTAATCTACCAACTAGCCCCGCTACCGCTCGCTGCTGTAACCATGGTGATCTGGCTACGAGCCGGGGGACAGCGGAGCCGCCCAGAGACCCCCAGCAGCTCGTCTATTGACCATAAAATCAGTGGATGTGTGTGGCTGAATGACATGAGGGGGATAAGGCGTAAAAATAAATAATCTCGCAGAAAGCGAGAACTGGAGAAGCAAAGCAGCAAGCAACACTCTCTCACAGACACACACACACACACACACACACACCAGTTGGATTATGCCGGTAGACTGTGAGCTGAAACTACAGAGCAGCCAGAACATGCTGCAGAAAAAAGTTGCAGAAGCAGAATTGAGCATTTTAGTCTCAAAGTAGAGATGAGCTAGTCTGGCTATGTAAACATCAATTTCTGTCGCTCTACATACGTCATCTGGTATAACTGTTACGATTGGCTAAGAGCTACCTACAGACGCTTTTGATAGACGCCCAATAAACGGCTCTGGAGGATCGTAAACCACGCCTCCTCTACAGAGAAATGAATGGCTGGTTTCCAGACTAATCTCATTTGTGATGTATTCTGGCGTTATTCAGGCTAGTATTAAGGCTCTTCCAGGCTTGTTACACTGCTCAGACTGGAAGGTTACCACCTGGTATAAATGAAAAGAGCCTGAAGTATTGGACAGATTAAACCGTTGACCTGATGATGTCGCTACCTGAAAAAGTCACCAAACATAATCTATTTCTTCCTGAGGGGAACATGAACGTCTGAACCAAACTTCCTGTCATTCCATCCAACAGTTGGAGACATTTTCACTCCAAACCAAGAATGTCAGCGTTATATTCTAATGTGGCGCTGAAGAAAAAGTCAGCAGAATTCTTCCTGCAGGCGGCCAGGAAATCTGCACCAAATGTCACAGCAATCCATCCCGAATGTGTTGAAATATTTCAGTCTGAGGAAAAAGTGGTGAACCCACTGACCGACATCGACTCGTGCACGGCTAAAAATATCAAACACTCTCGGGTTCCGGCTCCTTAGAATGTGAGGATTTGCTCCTTTTATATCATAATAAATAAAATATATTTAGGGTTCAGACCGGCGGAGATATTTTAAGACCGTCTGGGGCTTTTAGAGACTCTGACGACACTTTATTGCCTAAAATATGTATTTGATTAATTGGAACAAAAACAGCTCAGTGGTTCAGTCGGTTTTTACTGATTTAGAAGCTAATAAACACAACAGCAGCTCTGATCCAACATGAAGAATAATCCAGATCTGTGCAGCAGAGATCTGAGCTTAATCAGCTGTGTGAACTCTGCAGCAGCTGTCAGTCAGCGCCGTCTGCAGCTTCATCACATCTCTGCACACGTCACCGAGCGGCTTGCAAGCACCGCCGGGTGGCCGTTATTACCCAGCATGCACTTCTCTGGCAGAGTGAAGGCAGCCGTACAGGCCCACTGGGGTAAATGTCTGGAGGTATACAGAACTTTCTGCAGACTAAAGGCTGCACATGTTTGTTTTTTAACTGATTCTTCATGTTTATATCATCAATAAATGTGTAAATAAATAGATGAAATGTGCACAAATTGCAGGACTTTGACACAGGAAATGTAGAGTGAATTATGAGTTTATCATTTCAAATCCTAGGATACAAGATCTGACAGAAAGGTTGGTTTTAACTGAGAAAAATCTGACAGTTTCTATAGAAATCAAGTGCAATAATTCACACTGTTGTTACATATATATATATATATATATACCTATTTACTTAAGGTTTGTTGCATTTGTTTTTTATGATGTTGCATACTTTTATGTATTTTGTTGCATGCTTTTTTAACTTTATATTATTTACCGACGGAGCGGCTGCAAGCACCGCTGGGTGGCCGCTATTACCCAGCATGCACTTCTCTGGCAGAGTGAAGGCAGCCGTACAGGCCCACTGGGGTAAATGTCTGGAGGTATACAGAACTTTCTGCAGACTGAAGGCTGCAGAAGTCTGTTTTCACTGATTTTTCATGTTTATATCATGAATAAATGTGTAAATAAATAGATTAAATGTGCACAAATTGCAGGACTTTGACACAGGAAATGTAGAGTGAATTATGAGTTTATCATTTCAAATTCTAGGATACAAGATCTGACAGAAAAGTTGGTTTTAACTGAGAAAAATTTGACTTTTTCAATAGAAATCAAGTGCAAAAATTCACACTATTACATATTTATATATATCTCTATTTACTTAAGATTTGCTGCATTTGTTTTTATGATGTTGCATATTTTTATGTATTCTTGCATGATTTTTTTTAATCTTTATATATTATTTACAGACTTATTGCTATTTCGAAAACAGCAGCAACACCTAAACATCATGATACGGATCTATAATAACTGTGTAAAGAGGGTTATTTTTTTGTTGTTTTGTTTTGTTTTTGAGAACAAAAAAACACAGTTTTGATAATAAACTCTGTTTTGTCTGGTGTTTCTTGCCTCTGGATGTTTCCTCCTACACACCTGTCTGCAGAAAATTGAAGGTGTGCAAAAGTTTCCACAGTCGAGTTTTGGCTTGCAGCTAAAATACAACTCTCACCAGAACCGACTGCATGAGTTTATTAACTTAATAATGATCTTAACATGTCATAAACTGTTTTATTTCATTAAGAGTGTCAATATAATAGCATTAAAGGACACTTATCCATCTTAATATTGTATTTATAACTCATATTTGTCAGTTTGAGTGATTTCCTTACTCACAAAAGCATTGCATTTCAAAATAAAAGCCAATTTTATTGCATTTTTAGTAACAGTTGTGCTCTGATACGGCTGCAGGAGAGAGGACAGTAGTACTTGGTCATCATTGACTAATGAATTTAATTAAGATTGTCACTATAATATTATTAATGAAAATGTATCCATCTTAAAATTGTATTTATAACTCATATTTGTCTTTTTTTTATAAAGCCATACCCTCACTGACAAAAGCATGGCATTTCATAAATAAAAGCATCCTCGTGCTGCACCAGTTGACTGTTTTTGTAGCATTTTTAGTAACAATTTTGCTCTGATACGGCTGCAGGAGAGAGAACAGTAACACTGGGTCATATTTAACTAATTCATTTACTAAAGAGTGTCACTGTCATATCACTAAAGAGCATTTATCCATGTTAATATTGCAATTATACCTCATATTTGTCAGTTTAACAAGTCTTTTTTTTTATAAAGTGCTATCCTCACTGACAAAAGCATGGCATTTCAAAATAAAAGCCTCCTGCAGGACAGAGGACAGTAACTGTGGATGGTGGACTCCGCCACGAACCCCAGACTAGAAACTAGAGAGTAAATGAATGAATGAATGAATATATTGAGGATCAGAGCAGCTGACAGCATGAATGTATAGATTCTGGCCCCCTATAAGAGATGACCTGAAGGACCGAGGCAGAGACAGACTGAGAAAACACAACTAATAAATAAAAAAGTCACACACCTGCTGTGTGAAAATAACGCAGCGTGTAAACAAACAGCAGGACCTGAGAGTGTTTGACAGCAGAAGGACGTCCAGCAGAATAAAACACCACCACTGTCAATCATGTGTTTGTTCCTGCACTGCTGACCGTCTGCACCCAGCTAAGCACACACACACACACACACACACACACACACACGGAAATATTTCAGGCTGCATGCACTCATGGACAGCTTGTATGATTTCGTATGAAAAAAATGCACTGGAATTAATAGGAATCCTACAAAAAATAGTTTTTGATGAAGCAACGGGGAGCAGATGTCCAGAAATAATGTTTTTTAAGCCTAAAGTTATTTTCCCCTAACCTTAAGGAAGTAGTTTTGATGCCTAAATGTAACCTTTTTACACTATAAAAACATGTTTGTAGAAATTACAGTAAAACACTGTCAAATTACATCAGAAACAGGCCGTAAAATTAGAATTTGTATATTACCGTAGTAGACACTTTTAATTACGGTAAATCAAAGAATAGCACAAGACTTTACATTTTATTGTCATTAACTGCAGGAAACACACAGTTTTGCTGTAAAAATATAACATACTCATGTACAATTAATGGAGAAATACCATGATGTCACTATTACACAATTACCCTAAAAATAACGGGAATACTACGTTTTTGCTGATATTTACATTTAAATTTACAGTAGAAAACCAATTCACTGTATTTTTTATGGTGAAGTTCTGGCAACCACAGCTGCCAGTAATTTACGGTAAATTAAACACGTTTTTTTTTTACAGTGTACAGGAATAAAATGAAGCATGATGTCTAAAAAAAGCAATGGTAACATAGTCTACAACAGTGTTTGTCACCTGTCAACACTTAAAAACAACAGCCATCAAATGTGGTTTTGGTGCCTGTTTTACAGCATTAACTTTTAATTTGTGGGAAATCATACAGACTTGATCATCAGAATATGTTGAAAAGGTTGCAAAGTTATTTCTTATCTGGATTGTTTTTAATTTCCATTTTTTTCTTCACTTATCTTCACTTTACTTATTTTGAAATGTATCAGTATATTTTTAAGAGCAAAATCACAATTTTCTGTTTGGTTTCCAAGTTAAACTTGACCTGTTTTTTGCTTATTGTACGTTCATTTTTGGTTTTTATTCAACGCTGGATTTGGGAATGTAAACGTATGTTTTCCATGACAACAAACGGAGAGAGAGTGAGACAGACCAAGACAGGCAAAGAGACAGACAGACAGACAGACAGACAGACAGACAGACAGGCTGCAGTAGCCTGCAGACTGAGAAACAGCTGCTGCAGACAGAAACTCTCTGTGTTTCTGAGGTTTGCCCCAGTTCTCCAGCTGCTGATGAAGAGGAGCGACAAACAAATAGAGAGACACACAATAAAACACACACACACACACACACGCACACTCATAATGACGCAGTGTGTGTGCAGATGTTCCTTGTTTGCTCTAATTATAATTTCTTCAGCCTGTTCATTATCTAATAGAGAGAGAGAGAGAGACAGACAGACAGACAGACAGACAGACAGACAGACAGACAGACAGAAGGAGAGCGAGACAGAGAGAGGTTGAAGAAGTATTCAAAGCTTTTACTGCAGTAAAAGTAGCTATACTTGTGTACTTGTACAAGAAAAAGTCCTGCATTAAAATCTTGCAAATGTAGAAATATTAAATTAAAGGGTCAGAATAAACTGAAAGCACCAAAAGTTAAAGTCAAAGTTAACTATTTCTCCTGCCAACTAATCAGAGTAAATACATACTGGTTGTCTACTTGTTATTTTTATAAATGAGCTTTCTTTACTTTTGTTTTATTTTTGTTTGACTTTGCTTCTCTGCATAAGTCCTTAACACTGTAGTTGACATCTGCTGCAAATAATCATCTCCAATAGCCTAATTATTGATTATCACTGAAAAAAGTTCTTCGTTTTTGAATACCTGCTTTATGGGGACCAGGAAGGGGCGGTACTGACCATATATGGTAGTGGTGTGTGTGAAAATCAGTTCGTGCAGTACCAGCACGGGACCTGTAGTTGGTGATAGTGAGCAATCTGTGTGTGTGTGTTTGTGTGTGTTAGTGTGTGTGTGTGTCCAGATGTAAAATGGTGAATTATAGGCCAAAGCTAAAAATCACATAGGCACCTTGAGAATTACTTATTTTGGTCCCCATAGTGTCAGAGGTCCCCACGGCGTGACTGTGTAAACAGATCAATGTCCCCACAAGTATAGGAATACAAGTGAGAGCGATAGAGAGGGGGAGAGAGTGGTGGAAGAAGTACTCAAAGCTTTTACTGCAGTAAAAGTAGTAATACTCGTGTAACTTGTACAAGTAAAACTCATTTAACCCTGTAAAACCCAAATATAGAAAAACGCAAAAAAAAAAAAAAAAATTCAGCCATTCAGATGTGGTTGTAGGAGGCCTTTGGGGGTGAAAATGGAGTGTTTTCTAAAATGTTATATTTGAGTAAGTTTTTACAGAAATGTTGTAATATTGCAACATTGGGCTTAATGGGGAGCAGATCTCCTGTATTTCCACTCATTGTCTGAACAACAATACAGAACTAAGGATTCATATGCAGGGTTTTGCTTTTCCCAAACCAGTATATCACATAAATAATAATCTCAGTCATGTTGTTATGAACTTTGACATTTATCTGTGTGCACATCCACATTTATTTACAGTGATAGTCCCAGAAGCAGTTCTTGTCCTCTGAAAAACAGAGGCGGACATCGCACTTGCTGCATTAGGTATTAGTATACCCTTTACTGCAATGTCTGCAGCGTCCTCTCATTAACTTAAGTAAAAACAGTAAGTTAAAGAGTCAGAATAAACTTAAAGCACCAAAAGTTGAAGTACTCATACACCAAATAAATCATTCTTCAGGACACCATAACGGATTACAAACATCTAAAATTTTGAGAAAAGGTCGTTTTTGGTTGTTTACAAAAAAACATGCAAAGAAAGAACTTCAGGAGCAACAGAGGTCAGAATAAATATTCAGAGATTTTTATCTAGACCCCGGATCAGTTTTGAATGCAGCGATTTTGTGTTGAGCATGCCTCTGAAATGTGCTTCTGCATGACACGAGAATGATCTAGAGAAGCAGGACAGCCTCGGGCTTTACTTACGTAAAAGTACTAACACCACCGAGCAAAACTCACTCGTTCAAAATTGTACTGAAGTAAAAGTACAAAAGTTTTAGCTTGAAAAAATATCAAAAGCACAAAAAGTTTTAAAAAAGCACTTATGATGCAGAGTCCCATTTCAAAATGATAAAGTACATTACTGGATTATAATTATTGCACAATCATAATAGGTCCTAATTATAATTAGGAGCAATTATGAGTAATTGCATAATGCATAATTATAAGTATACTCATAATGGTAATTTATGTGCTCATCACTTTAATGCTGCAGCTGGAAAGGTGGAGCTCTTTTTAATTAGATCAGATAAATACGGTGCAGTGAAAATATAATATTTGCCTCTGAAATGCAGCAGAGAAGCACGAATTAGCATTAAATGGAAATACTTATGTGAAGTATAGAACTTTTGAACAATACTTGAGTAAATGTATTAGTTACTGTTAACGTCTGATATAAAAAGCATTAAATCTGTGATCTGATCCTCCCGTCGAGTCGAGCTGTTGTTTACAGTGTGAAGTTTAAATCCGTACTTCAGACGTATCAGGATATAAAAAAAAAACATGTGCGGCTTCAGACTGATGAATTAAAATTAGACTGGAGGTTTTCATAACCAAACTTTCTGAAACACATCATGTTTGAGAGTTGAACAGCAGTGATGTAAATGATTATTGATTTGAGTTATTTTTATTGCAGCACAGAATCTGATCCTGCTGAACTTAAGTTTAGCCTGAAGGACAAACTCTGCAAAAAATGAATACAAATGCATGATTTTTTTCCTTTTTTTTTGCTGTGAAACTTCTCAGCAGCCCTTTTTAAACATAATTCATCATATTTTGAGTGTCAGGCTGCTGCACACACTGTTCACAGCTGATCCATCATCCAGCCAGCAGCTGTCAGACAGACAGCACAACCCGTCTCTGTTGACATGTCCGTCCACTTTAGGAGTTTATAGGAACAGTTTGTAGGTCGGAGACAAAGTGTCCTCTGTAGCCACAACACATTCAACAACAAACTCTTTACTCTGAACACAACAACGCCCTGACAGGTGGGTTTAAAAACCCAAAAGTCCACCATTTATCTCAACCAGAGACTGTTAGAACAGTCTTTGAATGAATATCGTATGATAAAACGTCTCAAAACGAAGCTTAAAATTGTTATATTTCATTAAAATCACTTTATTCTACGTGTCTCATTTAAAATTTTACCATAATTAAACAATTTGCATTAACCAGATACTGTTAAGACATTTAATTCTGCACTCTTTTACGCAACTAACTATCAATGAATGACTAAGCTGACACTAACAGTCACGAAACAAAAATTCAGGGAAACTCAGACAGAACTGCAGGCTGTTTACACAGAGCAGAGGGGAGAGGACAAGACAGCTTAGGGAAATGTGACTAGTTCTACATGTATAGCATAGAGAATAGTGTTTTTTTTTTTTTTTTGCAATATTGGTAACACTTGTAAGCACTTGGTAAATGTTTTATGAATATAGATGACATTTTTTCCAATTTTTGTAAAATAAATTGTTTATCGTATTCTAATCGGATCTGTTATTCTGCACAAAGACATGTTTGAGTTGTTCCCACTTCTAGCCATGATTGTGCTGATTCCATAGAGCTGCAGGACTTATAGATTTATATAGTTTTTATATATTGCAGTGAAATACAAAGACACAATGAGTCAAATGTAAAAAGAGCAAAAAACAGTCTTTTAAAAACACAAAGTTTAACGACAAAGCCTTGTGATAACAGGATCATATATTACTGTTAAACACATCTCTGTTGTCTTAATGAATGCATCTTTTCTAATGCAGTATAAATGTGTTATTTTGTCCTATTGTATATGAATATTTCTGCATACTGGGGTCCCCAAACAGATTTAGATTTGCATAAATTGGGTATGACTGGAAGCTGACATGACACTGGGTATGACACGAGTCTCTTCTTTACAGACATGCTCACATTATGCTAAGACTAAGGCATTTTGAGGCAGTTTCTCTTCTGCAGTAAAATGTGTTTTTTTTGGCCTACTGTATGTAGATATTTCTGCATACTCAGGTTCTTGAATGGTTGCATTGCATAAATCGGGTATGACTGGAAAGCTGAGACTCCTGAGTAAATGTGACAGAAGCAAAAAAAAAAAACCTGAAACTTCTTAGTGTTCAGAGGTTTGAAAGGTAGTAAAATATGTTATTTTGCCTATTATATGTGAATGTTTCTGCATACTGGGGTCCCTAAACAGCATTGGATTCGCATAAATCGAGTATGACTGAAAGCTGACAGTCTTCTGTGGGACCCACGAGTCAATTTGCAGACACTTTATGCTAAGATCATGCATCTTCGGGGCAGTAAAATTTGTTTTTTTGGACTACTGTATGTGAATATTTCTGCATACTGGGGTACCTGAAGAGTCTTGGATTTGCATAAATCGGGTCTGAGTAAAATGTAACAGACACACAAAAAAACCCTGAAACTTCTTCCGGTTCAGAAGGTAAAAAGGAAGTAAAATGTGCTATCCTGGCCCATTGTATTTGAATATTTCTGCATACTGGGGTCCCTAAACCACCTTGAGAATTGAATAAATTGGGTATGACTGAAAGCTGACAGTCTTCTATGGGACCAACACCTCTCCCCTTTACAAAAAAATGCCCACTTTATGGTGATGCCATGCATTTTGAGGCAATCAAATATGTTTTTTGGCCTATTTCTGCATGCTGGGGTCCCTAAAAAGCCTGAGAATTGCATAAATCGGGTCTGACTGGAAAGCCGAGGTCCGAGTAAAAAAACTAACAGAAGCAGAAAAAGGCCCTGAGACTTCTTGTGGTTCAGAGGGTTAAAAGGTCTTAAAAAACACGAGAAGTTACTGCAAACTATACTAACAGGGTTACATTTTTCAGTTCAACACATCTCTGCTGTCTAAATTAATAAGAAAGCTGTGATTAAAAGATGAAGAAAACCCAATCTGTTGCCTGTAATGCATTAATTTGCCTGACTGTGGCATATATCAGCATTAGAATATATCTTATGATCTCAGTAATGTTTTCCTACAGGTGTTTTCCTCTTTATTCATGTTTCCAGAGACTCCGGAGAAGTTCACTGAAGTTGAAAAAAAACCCCATCTGTATTTACATTTCCCCTGCGAGCAGCTTCACTGACGGTGCCGCTTCCATTGAAATAAATGTATTTCACAGCTTTAAACAAGATTTATTGCTGAACATTAAACGCAGCACCAATCACCTATCGGCTCCGGTCGCTCTAACTGGTTGGAACTCGTTTTAAACGGGTACGGCTGACTAATCACAGCGAGCGGGCGGCGGAGCGTTACAGACGGAGTGTAACTGGCAGCTCGACTAATACATCATGAAATATAGAAGTTACGGTGGAAACTGAATTCCAGAGCGGCGACACGCTTCATCCGCGGCCAGCGTCCAATCACGTGCCGGGTCCTGCTCCCAGGCTGCGTGTGATTGGCTGACAGCTCATTTTCCACATGACTGGGGCTCAGACAGCAGAACTGATTGGCTGGCTGGAGGAAATACGATTGGTTTAACTTAAGGGGGAAATGCAAATAAGCCTTTTTTTTGTTAAGGTGGAATATGCAAATGAGACATTATACTCAATAGACATTTAAATTAAAATGAAATGAATCGTTTCATTCTACTGCGGAATCAAGCTTCAGGAGGTTTCTGTGTCCCAGAACACACACACACACACACACACACACACACACACACACACACACACTACAACCTAATTTAGATTCTTCTTGTCAACGCTCTCATGTGATTACTCTGTTGTTTTACCTTTATTCTTTAGTCTCTTTGTGTAGGGTCTTTTTTTACTCTCCTTTTTGTCAGCAATGAAAAATAACTACATCTACCTGCTGATTTGGCTCTGCAGCAGAAGTCCAGGTGCAAAACACACAACAGAGCCCCTCTAAATGTTAAACAGCAACTTGATTCTAGATATGGAGGTTAGTTTACTCACCAGGTGGAGTACGAACTTCACCTGTAAACCCTCTGAGAGCTGCAGGAGACTCTGACCCAAATACTGTCTTTAAGAGGCTGTACTGGGCTCAGTGTTCAAGCTTAGGTTACATTCTCAAGAGGCCTCTGACCTCAAGATATCTGAATGAAAATGAGTTCTATGGATAAGCACAAGTATCGCCTTTACAGACATGCCCACTCTATGCAAATCCAATGCAGTTCAGCGGACAAAATCCTACTGTATTTGCATATTTGCTCATTTTGTAAAAACAAATGCCACTCACAGACTCTAAACAGTCTGTGAGTGGCATAAATCGGGTATCACTGGAAGGCCGATAGCCTCCCCTTGACTTCTGACCTCAAAATATCTGAATGAAATATCTGTCTCCCTTTACAGACATGCCACCTTATGCAATTCCAATGCAATTTAGGGGCCAAAAAAAATGCATTTTCTCTCACGTTATGTTATTTTTGCCGATTCTTATATTCTATATTTGAATATTTCTGCATAGGTGTGTCCCTAAACAGCCTTGGAATTGCATAAATTGGGTATCACTGTAGAGCTTTGAGTCTTCTCTTGATTTCTGACCTTAAGATATTGGAATAAAAATGGGCTCTATGGGTACATATGAGTTTCCCCTTTCCAGACATGCCCACTTTACTGTCTCTAAATAGTCTTGGAGTCGTATAAATTGGGTATCACTGATATGCTGACGGTCTACCCTTGACTCTCTGACCTCAAGATATCTAAATGAAAATGGGTTCTATGGATACCCACAGATCTCCTCTTTACAGACGTGAATATTTGTGCATCCTGGGGTCCCTAAACAGTCTGTAAGCTGCATAAATCGGGTATGACTAGAAAGCTGAGACTCTTGTGGATTCAATGAGCCCAATGTTCTTCATGTGTGATGATGTTAATCAGTGAAACTTGAGCTCAGTGTATAAAATGAGCTGCTGTGACCTCTAGGATAATCACAGCCTCATGAAACTTTACAACCACAAACTAGAGACCTAGAGCATTCAGAGGATGGATGGCTTTGAGTTGCATTCTGGGAATTGTAGGATCCAGTGTAGTTGGAGCTTGACCTAGTTCCAGCTATCTCAGCCTCTGCCTCAGAGATTTTGAGTCCCCAAACTTGATGAAAATGCAATATTAGATCCCTGTTGATCCTCTTTTACAGCCCTGAAATCCTTCAGTATTCATTTATAATGTTTAATATCCAGAACAAAACAAGCAATCGTCAAAGTAAAGAACAGAAACCTCTCAAAATTTGGCTCCATCAGCAATGATATTTCACCAAAGGCTTTACAAGCATTAGTTGCTTCAGGTCGAGTGCCCGGTTGGAACAAACACTTGCTGCCTTTTATGTACCAAATGCCTCCTTCCTTTCATTTTCAAACACCACTTTTGTGTTTTTAAAGCACAAACACTTTGACAAACACGACTCTTTTTCCTGCACACATACATGCATGTGCAGAATGCCTCATTCCAACATAACAGTTTGATTTGAGTCATTTCTTTTGCACTTTCCAGGTGGTGCATCAAATTAAAGTCACATATCTGGCTACTTATGGTCGATGCAAACTTTTTAATTATCCTCCACAGCTTTACTAACTGGTAACAGGTTGATGCACCTGTCCAGGACACACAGCTACGTCTGCACGGGAGGTTCGTTATTCCAAAGTGGCAGCTTCACTTCTGCAGCGTTTGACAAGTCAGTGACACACTCAAATAACTATCTCTGTGCTAATTGGCTTCATTAGACAACACAACACCACGATGCTGCGGCTTCAGGGTGCGGCAGAGGCTCCTGTGTGTGTGTGTGTGTGTGTGCTGTATTTTTACATTGCTTCTGTTCTGCTGCTGGTGTGAGTGAATCACGGCTGAATCATGATAAACACGGAGCTGTCACTGCGGCTGGATGGCGGCTGTAATTGCTTCAGTATCACAAGAACACACACTAATGTCTCATCGTGTGTGTGTGTGTGTGTGTGTGTGTGTGTTCTTGTACTTCCTACATAGTGAGGACCAGGACACGTTTTTAACCAACAGAGTGAGGACATTTTTGCAAAGTGAGGACATTTCGGCCGGTCCTCACTTCTTTAAAGGCTTTTTGGAGATTTCAGACTTTGTTTTAAGGGTTAACGTTACATTAGGTTTATGTTAGGGTAACCATGGTTACCTTAGGGTAAGGGGCTCGGAGAAAGAAGGTTATTATAGTTACAAAAACGAACGAAATAACATCGAAAAAACATTGTCATTTACTGAGATTTACTATAAAAATAAAAACAAAAGTTAGAAAAACAAAAAAAGATAATTAACTGAAACTGTGTGGTTACCAAACGAACTAAAAAAAACTAAAATTATAGTGAAAATGTCCTTCATTTTCGTCTTTGTCAACTTTTTTTCATACATAATGAAGATGGATAAGACAAAGGAAATAAAGGCAAAATTTACTGTGACCTCTTTTAAATTCCCACCCAACAAATACCCCATTACAAAAAACTAAAACTAATAAAAACTAAACTAAAACTAAAGCATTTAAAAAAAAAAAAATACTAAACTAAAACTAGCAAACTCACTCTAAAAAACTCATTAAAACTAACTGTAAAAATCACAACCCAATTAAAACTTAAACTAATGAAAAATCCAAAACTATTATAACCTTGTTAGGGAATTCACTGTTCCAATGAGGGTCCTCACAAAGATAGAAGTACAAGAATGTGTGTGTGTGTGTGTGTGTGTGTGTATGTGTCAGCAGTTAGCAGGCAGGCTGACTAATTAAGTTGATAATGAATCAGTGTAGACAGATTTTAGATTGGGTATCTGTCAGCTTACCACCGAGATCCAGATCGAAAAAATTGAATTTTGTCTGTATTTTATTTCCAACGCCTGCGTTAAAAACAATAAAGACGAGGCGTCCTTATGAGGAAAATAATTGACGGGGTGGCGGCTGTGACAACCCTGTCTCCTAAAAATACCGCTAGTTTGCTTTTGCCAAAATATGTTTTCGGGAGGATTACGTTCACTGGAAACTCTCCAACAAGTGAGACTCACATTCACATTTGGCAACTCCTTAATTCATGCTCAACGCCAGCTTCCTGTCTCTGCAGACAGCCAGAGTCAGAGTGTGGGGCAGGAGACAGACAGCAGAGTGTGACCTGTGAGCAGAGATCTGCATCTAACACCGACTGTAACCATGAGCTCCTCTCAGCAGGAGACAAGTGTTGCTGGAACAGGTTATTGGCCTTAAACCTCACCGTTTCTCCAACCTTGAAGCAAGCACCTTAAAATGTTGGAGAAAAAAACAACCTGATGTGGGGTTTTGCAGATCTATATCTAAATCTGAATCTATAAAAAATTAACTGGTGTTGGTTGAGGTTCTACACTGTAAAAAAAAAAAAAAAAAAAAAAAAGCATCAAAAATGTAAAAAGTCTGGCAATTATCGTCACAAATTATTGATAATTGATTATGATAATTTATTTTAAAAATAAGGGTAATATACAGTATATATATGTATTGAAAAAAATATTTATCTACACTGTAAAAAATAATAAAAACAGTAAAAAGTCTGACAGCAAAAGTTTCCAACAGAAACCAACAGATAATTTCAGAAAAATGCAAATAACATACAGTATATATATATATATATATATATATATATAAATGAATAAAAAGTTGTCAGGCATTTACCACCAAATAACAGTAAACAAACATAAGTGATTTTGAGAAAGTCTCTTTAGGGATAATATACATTAAATATATATATTATTTTCAAATCTATTATTTTAACTCTTTTTCTTTAACTTTAATATGACAATACGTGTTTGGCAACTTTGAATGCCAAATTTTTACAATTTTTTAAGATTTCTTTTTACATATTTTCACATTCAATTTAAAGTTTTACTATAAGAAAACGGAAATTTGCTTTATTTTACATTCAGCAATATAATGTGTATTTTTTTTATTTTTTTTACATATAATTCACTGTAATTTAGCATTTAAGATCATTAAGTAATTGGATAACACTGTAAAAAATTAATTTACTAATTTACTGATTTCAACTTCTTTCATGGTTAATATTTTTAATAAAAATAATTCACCTTTTTTATGTCATGTAAAAGAAAACCCTGTAAAATAACAGTACATTTCTGGAAAATAACTTTTTTTGTTTTTGTTTTACAGTGCAACCTTGAGCATTTTGTAGCTGCTGTGGAAGTCGAGCATCTTAAAAACTGTGAAAGAAAAAAACCCAACGGGGGATTTTTTTAACTCAGAAATCTATAAATGATGAACTGTGAGTTTGTTGAGGTTTGGAAGAGTCGACAGAAAGAGTCGAGGCTTTATGACTCAGTCAGAGTTTCCATTTCTCACTATCTTTCCTCGACACAAAGTGCTTTGACGGATTCATGAAAATGTCAAGAGAGACGCTGTCGGTCCGTGATGAGAAGCCGCATGATGACTGAAACACGACGTGTCAATCACAAAGCTGATAAAGTCAGCTGGTGAATGTGACAGCAGAGTCCAGCAGGTCGCTCAGACGGCTGGAGAGGTTCAACTCCACCTCAGACACCAGCAGAGCCACGACACACACACAATATATGATATAACACACAATATATGGACTTTAATTTAACCCTTTGATGCACAACATGGGTCTACAGCAGGGGTCTCAAACTGAAATTACCTGGGGGCCGCTGGAGGCAGTGTCAAAATGACCAAAAAAACACGAAATGACAGAAAAAAAACTAAATTACTTAAAAAAGACACAAAATTACCATAAAAAGACACAAAATCCCCAAAAAAGACACAAAATCACAAAACAGACACAAAATGACTGAAAAAACACTTAATTACTTAAACAGACACAAAATGACCCAAAAAAAAAAGACAAAAAATCACAAAAAAAAGACACAAAATGACTGGAAAAACACTAAATGACTTAAAAAAGACACAAAATGACCCAAAAAAGACACAAAAAGACCCAAAAATACACAAATTTACAAAAAAAAAGACCCAAAATGATTACAAAAAGACACAAGATGACCAAAAAAGACACAAAATGACAGAAAAAAGACACAAAATTATTCAAAAAGACACACAATTATTAAAAAAAGACACAAAATTACCAAAAAAAGTAATTAACGGGACCTTCCACACACAACACGGTAAAGTGCCATTCATATAAAACTCACATTAAACTTTCATATCAAGGTGGGGACCACAAAATATCGCCACGAGGGACGGAATTGGCCCGTGGGCCGCGAGTTTGAGACCCATGGTGTAAAGCATGGGTCTCAAACTCGCGGCCTCGCAAAACTCGCGAGTCTTTGTTTCCTATCAAAAGTTTTGTTGTGATGCTTATTTCAAAAGTTTGAAAATTTTAAAGTTGAATGAAGAACTTTCACCTTTACTGGAATCTAATTTAGGAATTTTATTTGTGTAAACGATTATTTTTCCACCTCGGGTCACACACACACACACACACACACACACACACACACGTGTGAGAGATAAATCACTTATTGTCAGTATCAGTGTGACTCTTGTCTCGGCCTCCTCCCTCTCTTCCTCTCTGCGGTCGAGCTCCACTTGTCCACCAATTATCTTTAGCTCGTTCAGATAAGAGCTGCTCCATATTCAGCAGACAGGAGGAGAGAGGAGAGACTGTGAATGTTAAAACACCTCAGACAGAGAGAGAGAGAGAGAGAGAGAGAGAGAGAGAGAGAGAGAGGGAGAGAGAGAGAGAAAGACCTGCAGCGCACAAATAACAAACAGCCAGTGCTGCTGCAGGCTGAAATGTTCATTACAGCCATAATATCAAAGTGCTGCTCAGAATAAATTAGAGAGTGATGCTTCAGCTCTTCTACCAGCTTCACATGTTCACAGAGTTCGTCCTGAGGGCGTTCAGACTTTATTCTGTTAGACCAGGGGTCTCAAACTTGTGGCCCGCGGGCCAATTGTGGCCCTCGTGACGATATTTTGTGGCCCCCACCTTGATATGAAAGTTTAATGTGAGTTTTATATGAATGGCACTTTATCATGTTGTGTGTGGAAGGTCCCTTTAATTACTTTTTTTTTTTAAATGTCTGTCTTTTTTTTTTAAAAAGTGTCTTTTTTAATAATTTTGTGTCTTTTTTAATAACTTTGAAAAAAACACCTCAAGTTCACGCAAAAACGTAAAACCGTATTTTCGAAAGTTTTATCGAATTTTGATGTTTCCATCAGATTTTTCTTATGAGAATCTTCAAAATGTGCAGAAACATATTTGTTTGCAACATCTGACACATGTTCCTGACTGGATGCAATTCAAATGCATCAGACCGTTTAATTTCTCCAGATTAATCCTCCTGTTATGTTGCGGTTCAAATTTACCCATTTCAAAGTTTAAAAATCTAAAAAAAAAATAGTTAAAAGTATTTTTTCATCAAAATAAAAAAAAATAAAATGTAAAATAAAAAATTTAAGTCATGTAAAACTATTGTATTTCATATGTAGGTCTTTCCAATGTACATAAAAAATGTTTTAACATGGATTTTTTTATGAAAAACGAGTGAATTATCCTCATTGAACCTGATCTGTGACAGGTAAAGGAACATCATCCACTAAATATTGATTGAAATGGTTAGTAATGGAGTTATTCATGAAATATAAACAATGTTATTGGGATTTTTTAGTTTCTGACACTTTTGGATAATTAAACCTGCATCGGGTCAAATTGACCCACGAACATTGTTGCTGTTCCTGAGAAACGAACATAACAGGAGTTAATAAGTTAATAAGTCCAAACCTCAGACAGGCTGAGGGATGTGTCACTCACATTGGCTCTATTTCTGCAAAGTTTTGCACACTTCAAACCTATTTTCATTGTTCAGAATCAGTGCTGAAGTCCTCAAAATCCCCATTTCTGTTTTCCCTCCAGTCAGCAGTAAATACAGATAAAGAGACTCATTCATGAGGGTGAGAAGGGCTCAATTAAAGCTGCGTTCACACTATTAGAACAAAGTAACAGACTGTTATTTTCAAAGGAAGCAGGTGGCAGGTTCCCTATAAGGAGGCAGTGACACGCTGCAGATCAAAGTTTAGCTGAGCTCAACTTTCTTCAGCTATATTTACCGTACATTTTAAATGCAAATCAGCTACTGTTGGCTGCAGTACTGTGTTATTTAGCTAAGTTAGCTGATGCTACGCTCTCAGAAATAGGGGTACAGTACCAGTCCTTTTTTTGTAACCCTAGGTACAATCTACAGTAATAAACCCCCTAGGGCCAATTATTGGACCTTACGGTACATATATTATGTACCCAAGTGGTAAAAGGTGCATAGGTGTACCTTTTCCTCTACATGCTAGGGTACAATAGACAGTCTGTGTTAGGCTCTACAAATGGCACTGGCCTAAATATTAATTATTGTTTAAATAATCATTTAGTCTTTCTTCAGTAGTAGTTATACTTTTAAATGTGAAGGTTTCACGGTTTCCTTAAGTATTCAAAGAAGATTTTAACTTCTAAGCCATTTGTTCAGTAGCCTTGAAATAGAATATTTTTTGTGAGCAGATTTGCAGGTATGAAAAATTACAAATCATCCAGTTAATATTGTATGTTGTGATATGGGAGAATGGACTTGCCTGCAATGGACGATTTTGCATTGTTTAAAGTTAAATGAAATTGAAATGTGAAAATAAAAAATACATTCTGATTAATTTAAAATGTATTTGTCTTTTGTATAATGTAGATACACTATATATATATATATATATATATATATATATATATATATATATATATATATCAAATAAATAATGGTACTATACTCTACCCTTTAAAGGCCAATTTTGTCCATCTTTGTACTTCAAAATAAGGGTACAAAATTGCCACCAGAGGTAGAAGATTGGTCTTTGTAAGGTACAAACCACAAGGGTCCAAATAAGTGTCAGTATCAAGGGTAAAAACTGTACCTTCTGTTGGTTCTGCCCCAGTGACAAGCCATTGTACCCCTAAAGGTACAACTCTGTATCCCTCTGTGCAGCCCTGTAGCATAAACTCTCAGAAAATAAAGTACAAAGTGATGCTTCAACTGCCATGTTCACAGACACACAAGCTCGAGCAACACTTGAACAGCAACTCTGCAACATTAGTCGCCTTTCCATCAATGTATTTCTTTGCACTTTTTAAAGATTTGCACTAGAAAAGCTTGATGGAAACAACAAAATTAGATCAAAGTTTAGAAAATGTGCATAAAAGTGGTTCACTTGGTGTGTTTTTGTCTTTTTGGAAAAATAGTTAATGTGCTGAACAGGAGATGGAAAAAATTCTTCTTAATAAGTTGTGAAACATTTAACTCATATGACTGATCAGCTGTTTCCTCCAGTTGAATCTAATTCATGAAGATTTCTCAATGTTTTCTCTCTTTCTGTTGTTGTTGTTTTCTCTCTTCTTCTTCTCCTGTTTACTGACGTATTAACCTACAGCAACATATTACACCGCCATCTGCTGACTAGAGTACGTTACTGCAGCTTTGTTTATTCGCTTTAAACCAGCTGATGTCACAACTCACTAATTCACATCTTTTTTGATGCCACATTACAGAATTTTGCCTCAAAATTTGTTTCAGCTTTAATGGAAACACGACTACTATAGCAAACTGTTTTGTAGTGATGTCCCAATGAAGCCTCATTAACAATTTTCTGTATTTTCTGACCCCACTAGATGGCTCTCAGTGTTTACTTTGAGCCTTTATCTTTAAACCAAGAGCTTCATAGAGTGGGCTCAGGAAATAAATGTGGTTTGTGACTCTTTATTGGCACATCACGACTGTTTTGTCGAACACAGGATTATATGAGCCGCAGCATAAGAATTCATCATTCGAGCTGAGGAAAATGATTATGGCTCAGAAAAATGATGTCAGTTATGAGTAAATAACGCTGACACTGACTCACTCACAGCAGCGCCAAGATGAAAACAAATCAGGACAGTTTGTGTTCAATCTGCCAGAGTTCACTCATATCACCTTGTATATACCTCCATCCAATAAAATACATCCATCTATCCAATGAAATCCATTCATCCAATTATATCATCCACCCATTCCTCCATCCAATCCATCCAATCCATCCATACATACATCCATACATCCAATAAAATCCATCCATCCATCCATCAATCCATCCTTCCTTCATCCAATAAAATCCATCCATCCGTCCGTCCGTCTGTCCATCCATCCATCCATCCATCCATCCAATAAAATCAATTTATCCAATGTTATCATCCACCCATTCCTCCATCCCCCTATTCCTCCATCCATCCATCCATCAATCCATCTATTTCTCCATCCCATCATCCAATAAAATCCATCCATCCATTCATCCATTCATCCATCCAATGGAATCCATTCATCCCATTATATCATCCACCCATTCCTCCATCCCCCCATTCCTCCATCCAATCCATCGCTCCATCCATCCCCCTCCATCCATCCATCCATCCATCATTCCTCCATCCACCCATCAATTCAACCATCCATCCATTCATCCATCCCTCCATCCAATAAAATTCATCCATCCATCCAATGAAATCCATTCCTCCAATTATATCATCCCCCATTCCTCCATCCATCCATCCATCCATTCCTCCATCCAATAAAATCCATCCATCCATCCATCCATCCATCCATCCAATGAAATCCATTCATCCAATTATATCATCCCCCCATTCCTCCATCCATCCATTCCTCCATCCAATAAAATCCATCCATCCATTTATATCATCCACCCATTCCTCCATTCAATCCATCCTGCCATCTATCCCCCTCCATCCATCATCAATCCATCAATTCATCAATCCATCAATCATCCATCCATCACCAGAGTTCGCCCGTATCAGACAGACTTAATCCTACATCTCCCATAATGCAACAGGACCTAGTGTCTTTTTATTAGAGCCTCCCTGCAACGCCAATAAATACTCAAAAGATATGTCGATATAACTGCAATCTAGTCTCCAAATTGTGATGAGAAACAGAAAAAGCTTACTTCAAAAGCTGAAAACAATAAATATTTGTATCTTTTGTTTGATAAAGGACGTACAATGATCTCCTTTTGGGCACATAAACGGTTTTATTGATCTCAATTCTTCCTTCAGAGAGCGGATCAATGCGAACACACACACTGTCACACAGCGTGGGCCAGACGTGTGGAACAATCAGGCAGAACGTGACGTCATCGTTCCTGTCAGACACTTTTAATAACAATCTGTCAGCAGCAGAAAATCAGCAGTATATTGACGTGCACACTTGCCCCGTCTGTTTACATTACAGCGTGCAGCTGCAGCTCGCTACCTCGATTCTGCAGCCATTTCTGAAATTGATATCCCCATTAGTCACTTAGACATAAACACATGGGGAGCAGGGTCCAGAGTGGAAAATACAGAAATGCCCCTTTTTACCAGTCAGACAAATTTTCTGTAAGTATAATCAATAAAGTGATTGTTTATGCAGCTTGGGAACACCAGGATTGATTACTCAGCTCATTGCTTCACCACACACACACCTGTGTGATTTTCTGCAGCAGGTGTGAGAGAAATTTGTTCTGAAATGTTGAGAATTGCTCGTTCTCTGCAGGAATACGGAGCCAGAAACCATTACATCATAGGTGTCAAACTCGCGGCCCGCGGGCCAATTGTGGCCCTCGTGACGATATTTTGTGGCCCCCATCTTGATATGAAAGTTTAATGAGTTTTATATGAATGGCACTTTACCGTGTTGTGTGTGGAAGGTCCCTTTAATTACTTTTTTTTGGGTAATTTTGTGTCTTTTTTTGGTAATTTTGTCCTTTTTTTATCATTTTGTGTCTTTTTAAATGTAGTTTGTGTCTTTTTTTGGTAATTCTTTGTATTTTTTTTGGTCATTTTGTGTCTTTTTTGGTCATTTTGTGTCTCATTTTAGTAATGTGTCTTTTTTTGGTCATTTGTGTCTTTTGTAAAGTAATTTAATGTATTTTTTGTAGTAATTTTGTGTATTTTTTGTCATTTTGTGTCCTTTTTGTGTCATTTTGTGTCTTTTTTAAGTAATTTAATGTTTTTTCAGTTATTTTGTGTCTTTTTTAAGTAAGTTAATGTTTTTTCAGTCATTTTGTGTGTTTTTTTAGTAATTTTGTGTCTTTTTTTGGTCATTTTGATATTACCTCCATAAATCAGCTCAATAAAACATCAGATCCGTTGGAGATTAAATTTGTATCAATTGATTATAGACATGCCCCAAAAAACCCTGAAAACAGAAATGGAGAAAAATGTTTAACCCCAAAATCAGTCAATTATAGTTTTAAGTCTTTTTGCATTTTTTCAGCAATTAATTTTTTCACTCAAATATAACACAAGAAATTCCCACCCGGGTTGTAAATGATGAGCTCAGTGAGTCGCTGCAGCAGAGAGTTTCATCTGTCAGCGAGGAGCAGCTCCGCTCTGCAGGAGGCCGCAACCAAAAGGACAGAAGAAACGCTTTAATGAGGTGTGGACGTGTCCTTTAACCGCCAGAGAATCACACAACCACGTCTCTGTTAACAGGTGAGACACGGGCACACACACACACACACATTCTTGTACTTCTATCTTTGAGAGGACCCTCATTGGATTCCCTCATTCCCTTGCAGGGTTATAATATTATAATATAATAATATATAATATTTTTCATTAGTTTTAGTTCTAATTTCGTTGTGAATTTTTGTTTTCAAATTCAGTTAGTTTTAATTCGTTTTTAGAGTGAGTTTGCAAGTTTTCGTTTTTTTAAATGCTTTAGTTTTAGTTTAGTTTTTATTAGTTTTAGTTTTTTGTAATGGGGTATTTGTTGGGTGGGAGATTAAAAGAGGTCACAGTAAATTTTGCCTTTATTTCCTTTGTCTTATCCATCTTCATTATGTATGAAAAAAGTTGACAAAGAGGAAAACGAAGGACATTTTCACTATAATTTAGTTGGTTTTGTAACCACACAATACAGTTTCAGTTAATTATCATTATCATGTAACCTTTAACCCTTAAAACAAAGTCTGAAATCTCAAAAAAGCCTTCAAAGAAGTGAGGACCGGCCGAAATGTCCTCACTTTGCAAAAATGTCCTCACTCTGTTGGTTAAAAACGTGTCCTGGTCCTCACTCTGTAGGAAGTACAAGAACACACACACACACACACACACACGGAGTGATACAAACTGAGGTGATGGTGAAGATGTCGAGCTGTCAGTGCTGATACAAACTCTAAAACTCTCTGTCTCGTTGCACAAGTGGAAAATCTATATCTGTGTGTGTGTGTGTGTGTGTGTGTGTAGAGGAGACTCAGAGGACAGTGACCATCAGAACGCCCCGGGGCCGGCTGATTGGCTTGGCTCCCTGCCAGTCCTGGCCAATCAGAGGCCTTGATTTTCCCACAGCGATAAAAGCTGGAAAACATTTAACGGGCGAGCGGCGCCGACCTTTAAACTAAAGTATCATAACACACCTGGAAATGTTTGATTGGCTCTGATAAACGAGCTCGTTAGCCTCGTTACCTGCCCGCCTGGCTGTTATAAAATGTTATTTTTAGAAGTTGTGTTGCAGGCCGTGCTGCCGCAGTGACGTCCTGTTTACACTGCAGAGTGGCTTGTGATTGGATGGTTGGTTTCTGTTGGTTACCTGCTGCCTTTCTCTGTTCCTGAAGGATTACTGTGTTAAAGATTAAACCTTCTGGAAACATAACGGAGTCAGGGGGGATTTTATTATTGTTTGTTACGTGTCTTTTCGACAATAGTCATCCATCCATCCATCCATCCATTAAATAAGATCCATCCATCCATCCATCCATCCATTAGATAAGATCCATCCATCCATCCATCCATCCATCCATCCATCCCTCCATCCAATATCATCCATCCATCCATCCATCCATCCATCCATCCATTATCATCCCTCCAGCCATCCATCCAATAAGATCCATCCATCCGTCATCCCTTCATCATCCCTCCATCCAATATCATCCACCCATCCATCCAATAAGATCCATCCACCCATCCATCCAATCAGATACATACATCTATCCATCCATCCATCCATCCATCCAATAAGATCCGTCCATCCATCCAATAAGATCCATCCATCCACCCATCCATCCATCAGGATCTATCCATCCATCCACCCATCCATCCATCAGGATCTATCCATCCATCCATCCATCAGGATCTATCCATCCATCCGTCCGTCCATCCATCCATCCATCCATCCATCCATCCATCCATCCATCCATCCATCCATCCATCCATCCATCCATCCATCAATCCATCAGGATCTATCCATCCATCCATCCATCCATCCATCCATCCATATAAAAGTGTCTCCTCTCTGTGTGTCTGTCCTCCTCCTGGGGGATCCTGAGGTGTCCCCAGGCCAGATCAGATATCTGGTCCCTGCAGTGTGTCCCGGGTCCACCTCGGGGTCTCCCACCAGTCGGACGTGCCCAGAACACCTCCAAAGGGAGTCGCCCGGGAGATATCCTGATCAGACGCCTCACTCTTCTCCTCTGACTCTTTCAGAAAGAGAAGCAGCAGCTGTTCTCTGAGCTCCCTGTGGAGGTCTGAGCTCCTCGCCCTCTATCCTGAGCCCAGCTGGCCCGCAGAGGAAACTAATCCTGGCCGCTCACAGCCACGATCCTGCTCTTCTGGGACTTTAGTTTGCTTTTATTCTTAGAACTAAGAAACGATGCCATGAAAACAACAACGTCACAAGTGCTGTGAGATGGGAGAAGTGGGGATGACGAAAAAGAAATATGATATTTTTAAGCTACAGAATCCATCCTGGTCCTGGGGTGTCCTCTTCCTGTGCCAAACACTGAGAAATTGCCAAAATATTTGGTGAATTAGATCAAAACAAAACAATAGAGGGACGTGGACTGAGCTCCAGACAGCTCAGACAAATCTATCAATACAACAATGATAACACCGATTGGAAATGCACATTAATGGTAAACCGTCAAGGAACAGGAAACGTCAATTATATTTGCCTGTATTTAATTAAAATAATAGATACAAGCTGTAGTTGTATAATACAAGCTGCAATTTTGTATTTAGATAAATTTCAAATTAAAAAGTGTTGTAACATAAAAAGTATAACGTTCTGTATAATCTGTTTTTTAAAATATTAAGTGCCCACAAGTATCTCAGCTTCTACTGTCCTCTCCTCTCTGCTCCGTGTAAACAGCCTCTCCTGTCCTCTCTTCTCTGCTCTGTGTAAACAGCCTGATTCTGACACAAATATCAACATTTTAACACTAGTTTTGGTCACTTTTTCTAACAGACACTTTTATAACCAATGATCCATTCAAGAACTGTTGGAAAGTTAAAACTCCAACGATAACGCCTGTTTTTACAGTTTCTTCCTATTATAAACGGTGTATTTTTGGCGATCTTCTAAGGAAACCATACTTTTCTGGGGTCAGAGGGTTAAATGCAAATTTTGAACAAATTTTCATAAAATCAGCGTATAAGAAACTATGAATAAATTATTTTCCTACCCATTACTGTCATGCAACTATCAGTTCATGAGGGTAAACAGTTAATGGAACTACTTCAGCAATCTGGTGCCATTAACCCTCGGAGTCCACGAAAGCGCCGGCGCATGACTTATTCATGAAGTAGAAACGACTCAGCATGGAGCCCTGCTGTCAGCTTCCCTCTAAAGTTTTGGCTTTTCCACAAGTTTCCATGTCCAATTTAATGCATCAACCCTTTTTCATCAATGGTTAAAATCACCACGACCAAGTGTAACATGATTTTACTTGAGATTTAGCAGTGTGCGTGTCCACATTTTTATGCAATCTTTTGTGTTTACTGTTTTTTCGTGATTTGGGGCAATTTTTTGTGTTTTCAGTAATTCTTTTGTGTGTTTTTATCTGTTTGTTTTTTGTAACTTCTTCATTTTTTTGTGATTTTTTGTGTTTTGTAAATGTTGTGTTTTATGTGTGTGTTCTGTGTGTTTTTATGGGGGTTTTTTTGTACTTTTTGTATGTTATATGTATTGTTTGCATGTTTTTGAGTTTTTCTGTGTTTTTTTGTCATTTTTGTTGGTATTTTTTGTGTTATTATGTGTGTGTGTTCTGTGTTTTTATATTTTTTTTGTAATTTTTTGGTGTGTTTTTCTGTGTTTCTTGCTTGTCTTTTATGTTTTTTTATTTGTGTTTTTTGTAATTTTGTGTGCGTTTTTGTTATTTTACGTGTTTTTGTGTTTCAAAATGTTGATCCAGGAAGTCAAAATGACAAAATAATAATCAGGTGAGGTGCTGAAAAAGATGATCCCAGCATGGTGATCATTATTTAAGTTGCATATACAGGCAGAATGAAAAAGAGTCAAAAACCAACAAAATAGCTCCAAACTCCAAAGGGTTAAAAGCCAGAAGAAAAGCAACAAGACGAGGTAATTAAAAGATGTTCAGTCAAACATGAGACGGAGGAAAACTTTGTAGAAACGTGACATTTGTTTGAGTAAAAGGAAGGTTACGGCCTCCTTATCTCTCCACACTGATCCGCTTTTGTTCTGCAGCTTCATGATTTATTCACAATAAACTTTTCTTCCACCTCAGACGAATATAAAATACGAGCGTCTTGTTTTCCTCTGGTTCTTTTAGGCTTGCCAAAAATGAAAATGTGCATAAAAACATGTAGATGGAAACACAAAGTTATTTATACTTTTTTTTTTTCATGGAATCCTTCACGCCCGGCGTCTGTCTGTGGCTTCTGCTCTTTAATTGTCTGTCACTTTTTAAATGGTGCTTAAATAATAAAATGTAAATGAGGACAGCCAGAGTGAGGCGGGGAGTGAAGTGAGGACACCCAAGGCAGCAATTTGGGCGAACTATTATCTTTAACACTGTCTGTGGGCTCCGAGCAGATGACTCAATAGAGAAGCTGATGTTGCCTGACACCCATTATCACTGGTGGACAGCTGTCACGCAATTTACTGCTCTCACATAACACTAAGTTAACTCTTTCCTCCCCGGCGTGGTTGCCGTGCAACAACCAGCAGAGAAGTTGGAAAAAAAAACTTTCTCTCCGTCTTGTTTCGATGTTCATCAGCTGACAGCGTGACGAACTGAACAACATCGAGGATGTTAGAGCGGCACGATAACATCTCAGAGAATCTCATTAAGCAGCAGACGAGGTGTTTATGTAACGTCTCTATTCTTCCTGTTTCTTCTTATTTCTCCATCTGTTTTCTTCGTCTCTTTCATCTCTCCTCTCCTTTCTTTCTTCACCTCCCGTCTGTTCATTTCTCTTTACATTTTGTCACACGAATCACTCTTTCACGCCGCCATCTGCTTCCCCGCTCCCTCCATCACCACCATCACCACCACCACCACCACGCTCTCTCTGCCTAAAGACAATATCAGTTCATCCATCCATCCATCAATCCGCTCATCCATCCGTCCATCCATCCATCCATCCATCCGTACATCCATCCATCCATCCCTCCCTCCCTCCCTCCCTCCCTCCCTCCCTCCCTCCTTCATCCATCCATCCATCAGTCTTTCCATCCATCCATCCATCCATCCATCATCAGTCTTTCCATCCATCCATCCATCCATCCATCAGTCTTTCCATCCATCCATCCATCCATCCATCCATCCATCCATCCATCCATCCATTCATCCATCCATCCATCCATCCATCCATCCATCCATCCATCCATCCATCCATCCATCAGTCTTTCCATCCATCCATCCATCCATCAGTCTTTCCATCCATCCATCCATCCATCCATCCATCCATCCATCCATCCATCCATCCATCCATCCTTCCATCCATCCATCCATCCATCCATCCATCCATCCATCCATCCATCCATCAGTCTTTCCATCCATCCATCCATCCAATAAAATCCCTTCATCCATCCATCCATCCATCATCAACCCATTCACCAAATAAAATCCATCCATCCCTCCATCCATCCATCTATCCCTTCTTCATCCATCCATCCATCCATACATCTCCCCCTTCTTTATCTCTTTCTCCTCTCCTTTCTTTCTTCTCCTCCCGTCTGTTCATTTCTCTTTACATTTTGTCACACGAATCACTCTTTCGCCATCTGCTTCCCCGCTCCCTCCATCACCACCACCATGCTGTCTGTCTGTCTGTCTGTCTGTCTGTCTGTCTGTCTGTCTGTCTGTCTGTCTGTCTGTCTGTCTTTGAGGGTTTAGCATGTTAAAGCAGTGACAACTCACACAAAGCCTCCACAGTGAACCGATCACACATCTACACAGCTCCACTCAGACTGCTGGGAATTATAATCATTTTCAGACATTTTGCCCTTTGAAGGGAAGAGTTTGGACTTTTTGAAGTGTTCCTCTACGAGCTACTTATCCTCAGTCAGTCAGTGTGTTAGCTACAGTTTAGAGAGTGCTGACACAGCAGCTAAATATATTCCAGCAATTAAACAAATCAATATCAGTTTAAGTGTATGCTATATTTAGGATATTTTCACTGCCTCCAGAGAGCTGAAGCTGTTATCTGTAATGTCCTAAAACCACCAGACTCCTTTGACAAAAACAGTGATTTAACCTTGCAGAAAGCTGGAGTTGCATGTTTACCCCTGCCTCAATTCAACAAGCAGTTTCAGGTCGTTTTTGTTACTTAATTGCAATGCATAAAATCCATATGAATCTATAAGTCCTGCAGCTCTATGAATCAGCACAACCATGGGTACCAAATATGTCTCTGTGCAGAATAATACAGTGAAAATGACAGAAATCAGAAAAAAAGTTGAATTTCTCTGATAAATTGTGAGTTATCAGAAATAAATTGTGAATTATAAGTGTCTTGAATGCTGTTACAAACACAAAATGACCAAAAAAAGACATAGAAAATATAGCTTTTTCCTCTCTATGTCCTTGTTTTTCACTGCAATATAAAATATCTATAAAAATCTATATCTATATAGATTAATATAAGACCTACAGCTCTAGGGAATCAGCACAATCACGGCTAGAAGTGGGAACAACTCAAACATGTCTCTGTGCAGAATAACAAAGTTAGAATGAGAGAAATCAGAAAAAAAAGTTGAATTTCTCTGATAAATTATGAGTTATAAGAAATAAATTGTGTCATGAATGCTGTTACAAATGTAAAATTACCAAAAAAGGACACAAAATTACCAACAAAAGACAGAAAAAAACCCACACCATGAGCAATAAAAAGACACAACATATAGCTTTTTCCTCACTATGTCCTTGTTTTTCACTGAAATATATAACACCTATATATATCCTGCATATATATCTGTAAGTCCTGCAGCTCTATGGAATCAGCACAATCATAGCTAGAAGTGGGAACAACTCAAACATGTCTTTGTGCAGAATAACACAGTTAGAATGACAAAAATCAGAAAAAATGTCTGTCTTAAAACCTTAAAACCTGATTTACCCTTGCAGAAAGCTGGAGTTGCACGTCTCCCGCCGCCTCAATTAATTAGTTTGTTTGTGTTTGTGAGAGAAAGTTCTTCTAAATTATTGAGAGTTGCTAGTTCTCTGCAGAAATACAGACACAGTGTGATGTATGAAAACCCTTTTCTACATGCAGCATGGCTGTTCTCTGCAGAATGAGTTTGTCTTGACCTTTACACCACGAGGGGCTCACATGAACAACAGATGTCAGGTAGTAAAACAATAAGAGACAGTCCAAAACCACACAGCACACATCTTTGTATGACTTTTAAAGAGTTAGTTTGGCTTCAAGAAAGTCACAAAATACCACTAACTAAGAGACGGAGGCAGCAGTAGAGCAGCTCCTCCAGTGTTCTGTGAGGTAAAATGACTGTTTTTATCAATGGAGTCTGGTGGCTTTGAAGGAGGTGAAGATAACAGGTTTAGAAGGAGCTGCTTTAAGCTTTAAAGCCACTCTGCTGAGTTCCAGGAGGTTGTTTCCATGATTGAACCGAAGCTGAGCACATAAAGTGGAGAACCTGCTCATAGGCTGATCCTCAGCAGCATCACAGTAGAAACTGCTGATATCTGTCCTCATTTCCTATATTATATTATTTCCATTTTATGTTTCTTTATAGTTCTACACTGTAAATACGGTTTGTAGATATTACAGTAAAACACTGTCAAACTGCATTAGAAATAGGGTGTTAAATTAAAAATTGATTATCTACCGTAGTAGACACTTTTAATTACCGTAAATCAGAACTGTAGAAAACACACAGTTTTTCTTTCATGTAAAATTAAAGGAGATACACCATGATGTCACAAGGAATCAATAACACTAAAAATAAAGGGACTATTCAGTCTAAATTACAGTTATTGATAATACTTACATTTAATTTGACAGTAGAAAACTAACTGTATTTTTAAAGGTGAAGTTCTGGCAACCACAGCTGACGGTATTTTACCGTAAAAGTCTAAAGTCTATATTTATTTATGAGATCCATCCATTTATATATTTTTTTCACTGTATGAGCCCAGTGAGCTACTTTCATTGGAATGAATGTAGTGCCATCTTGCAAGACAATATCCAGTTATCTATGAGCATCCATGTCCATCCATTCTGGGTGGGCAGCCATAAATTAGTGCAACAAACAACAAACATCCAAGATGTGTGCAGCAATTCAGAGCTACAAACCAGAAAATTTCAGAGTTCAGCACCGGACAGCTCCTCACAAAAAACATGCAAATGCAAATATAAAATTTAAAAATCCAAAAAACTCAGTAAAAAGTACAGTCAAATGAGAGTAAAAAAATGTAGTTACTGCTACAAATGCACTGCAAAAAATTCATCAATCAGTTCAAAACTTCCATTGGAAATCTGTCGTTTTAAGACCAATAGAGCCAACATCCTGCTTGGACTTTAAAAAGATGTGTAACTATATTTAACACACTAACATGCTCATTTACAAAGAAAATTGTGCTATAAGTCTTACTTTCTAATAAAAACCCTGATGCAGAACTTCCATTGAAAATCTGCTATTTGAACATTTGAACACAGTGAGCTAAATTCACCTTCATATAGTTAAATAGCATATCATCTTACAAAATGAAGTGTTTAAGTATCATGAGTCTTGAAAAAAGAAGAAAAAAATCAGTTCAAGACTTCCATTTAAAACCTACTATTTTAAGCCAAATGGAGTCAAAATCCTGCTTGGACTTTAAAAAGATGCTTAAAATCTATATTTAAAACACTTACAAACACGTACAGACAGTCAGAAAAATAAAACAAACATTATCTTTACATTATCTATTAAATGTGGAATTACCATGACTTTTATTGTGAAAAACCTAATGCAGAACCTCCATTGGAAATCTGCCATTTGAACATTGACAAACTGAATAAAATCAAGCTCAGACAGAATGTGTTCAGCAATTCAGAGGTACAAAACCAGAAAAGTTCAGATTTCAGCACCGGACAGCTCCACACACACTCCTCACTGTTTCCTACCAACACACTTAACAAACAAGTCTTTTAATTAGTGTTATAATTAGCATAAATAATGTCATTATTATGGTGGCTGATGCTCATGTTACAGATCTGAAGCCAGAGGAAAACTGGGCAGAGTATTAAATAAACTGCAGGTTAAAAAACGCAAAAAAACACATCTTTTTCCACCTCAAATTTTCTGAATTTATTAATAAGGGCCAGGCTGGGAGCATCAACTGGTTGGTGATCACTGTAATATAACAAATAATAACCATTAAAGAAATGATGATGCTTGAATAAAAGTTTTAATTTGATAAAAGTTTTCTGACCACTTGGGAGAAAATTTGTGACAGCTGCAAGATTAATACATTATCATCATTAAGCCATAATACGTATATTCTAAACTGAGCATTCTGTATAATGAGTACTTTAATTTCAGGTAATTTAAGTATTTCAATGCCTTTGCAATTTTACTTGAGTATTTTTAAACTTTGATATTGATCTTACTTCAATAAAAACTCAGAATACTTGAAATATACCAGAAATGACTTTTTTGTGAGAATTTTAGTCATTAAAAAATCCTTAAAAAGTTCCTAATGCGTCTGCTCTGTGAGGCCAAAAATTCAAACCTCTGTGGAAGCCTGAAAATATATATAGACTTTAGATTTAAGTCTAAAAAAGTCCAGACAGAATATATTTTATAGGTCTAGAGCAGGGAAAGGCAACCTGCAGCCCTGGAGCCACATGACTTTTATTGTGAAAAACCTAATGCAGAACTTCCATTGGAAATCTGCCATTTAAACGTTGACAAACTGAATTAAATCAAGCTCAGACAGAATGTGTTCAGCAATTCAGAGTTACAAAACCAGAAAAGTTCAGATTTCAGCACCGGACAGCTCCTCACACACTCTTCACTGTTTCCTACCAACACACTTAACAAACAAGTCTTTTAATTAGTGTTATAATTAGCATAAATAATGTAATTATTATGGTGGCTGATGCTCATTTTACAGATCTGAAGCCAGAGGAAAACTGGGCAGAGTGTCAAATAAACTGCAGGTCCAGATACGATTACAAACTGACATTTATAAGACTTTCTGTGGGCCAACAACAATGAGAGGTTAGAGCCAATAATGTGCTCAGCGTGACAAATATCAAATCTAGAAAGAAGCAGACAGACAGATAGACAGGCAGGTGCAGGTAGACGGAATAATAACATGATTTATGCCTGCTTATATTCTAATAAAGTCTCTGCAAACAGCCACTGTAGTAATAAATTATCCACTTCAAACAAAACCACTGCAGGGAGACAGAAAGAACTAATACACATGATTAATTAGCCTGGTTCATAGGATTACACACACACACACACACACACGGCAGGAAAAGTTAATCTAGTAATTAAACTCAAAATGTAATTTGGCTCGGTTGTGTTTTTTATTTAACTCTGTCGTTTCTGCTCTCACTTATAATTCCTCTCCACACAAAGACGAGTCAACACTTTCATTCATTAATCACATAAAACATATAATAAAAATGATAAAAATGTAAATGTGGATCCAGATTCTGCCCGTAAAGACGCTCGGAGGCAATAATATCAGGGCCAGCAGTGGGAGGAGGGTCATGAAACGTCCTAATTAATGAAGCTTTATTTCCTGCGAATAATAATAATCATAATAATAACATTTGTACTCCAGCAAAGATTGATAAGAAGAGATAAAAAAGGGAATAAAACTACAGCTCACGTTCACAGCCGAGCCACAGGAGCAACTGTTTTTAATTAGTCACAAGCCGTCAGCGTGATTTGAATTTCTCCACGGAGCTTCTGAGTTGTGAGCGTGCACCGAAAACATCTTCTGTCAATAATACTCAACAGATTTCACTACAAGTGGTGCTTGAGATGCATTCTGCACACATGTGACCGTGCATATTACTATAGCTCATTAAAAATATCGTTGATTATCTAAAATGTGTGTGCATCTTGTTTTCTGATTCAAAGCTTCCATTGGAAATGTGCCGTTTAAAGCTGAAGTGGAGCAAAGTGAAATCACTGCCTATGATTATAAAATCTAATATGATTTAATATATTCATTCAAGTTAAGTAGTATATTATATTGTGCAATTAAATATTGCAGTATTGGAAGTCTGACTTGCTAAAAAAATTAATCTAATTTAGATCTTTCATAGGAAATATTTTTATTTTTGCCTTAAATGCGCTGCAGGAACACTGTAAAAAATAAATGAAATTAAATTAAGAAAATCTAACTGTCAAGTAGAAGTAAATAACTGTGAATTATTTTAGAGATAATTATTAAAAATACAGATAATGTACAGAAATATCTGTATTTTTTTATGAAATAAAATATGACATTTTTTGGTAACTTTTGCTGCCTGACTTCTTTTTTTAAAACATTTTTTTTACCTTTTTTTCTTAAATTTCTTTATACAGTAAATAGCTGTATTTTTACAATTTCTTGTTAAAAATAATTAAAAAAAAGTCTGATTTCAGAACTACTCCATAAGAAATATCTCGTTTTAATCATAAATGCACTGCAGCAACATTGTAAAAAAAATAAATAAAAATTAAATAAAAAATCAAACTGCCAAATAACAATAAACACCCGTGAAATATTTTACAGATAATTTCTTAAAAAATACAAAGAATGTACAGTAAATATCTGTTTTGAATTTGTTTCTTATCCATATTTAATACACCTACAAATACGTACCGACAGTCAAAAAACAACATTATCTTTACATTATCGTGTTGCATTAAATGTGGAATTAGCATGACTTTTATTGTGAAAAACCTAATGCAGACATTCCATTGAAAATCTGCCATTTGAACATAAACACAGTGAGCAAATTCAAGCTTAGACTATTAAATAAAGATATCACTGCTGCAATGCAGCTGTTTAATTAATTATGATTTAATACAATCATATAGTTAAATAGCATATTATCTTGCTAAATGAAATGTTTAAGTATCATAAGTCTCAGTTCAAAACTTCCATTGGAAACCTTCAGTTTTTCTCTCGAGTGCTGCTAACATCAAGGTTGAACTACATTGGTGCATAATTAATACGCTTACACAGTTAAGCAGAACATTATCTTGTTGAAGGGAAAAAAATGTGTAAGTATCATAAGTCTTTATGCCTAATTAGGATAAATTCAATGCAGAACTTCAATTATAAATGTGCCGTTTAAAGCCTGAGTGGAGTAAACATCAAGGTTTCTGTCCTTGCTGTACAATAATAATATTAACTGTGATTTAATAAACTCATATAATGAAGTATAGCTGGAATTTATTGTCATCACTGCTGCACAATTATAAAATTAACTGACTAAATGTATTCATATAGTTGCAGAACATGATATTTTATAAGATTTAAGTATATTCATAACTTCCAACTGGAAATTTGCCATTTAAAGTCCAATGGAGTCAATATCCAGGTTGGACAATAAAAAGATGCTTAATTATAGTTAATACACTTACATGCACGTAGACTTAACGCACACATACATTGCAGAGTATAATACTTTGTAAAATTAAATGGTGATGCATCATAAATCTGATTTTCTCAACGCAAAAAAAAAAAATCTCATTCAGAACTTCCATAGGAAATCTGCTGATTTAACCTCGAGTGTAGCCAACATCCAGGTCGGACTGTAATAAGATATAATCAGTGGTGAAAAATTATAAGATGAACTGTGATTCAATCCATTAATATAGTTGCAGAGTTTATAAAATTAAATGGTCAAGCATTGCAAATATTATTTTCTTAACACAAGAAATCTCATTCAGAACTTCCATTGAAAATCTGCTGATTTAACCTTGAGAGCTTCTTCATCACATCCAGAAGTAAAAACAAAGCAGACCAAAAAAGACACAAAATGACCAAAAAAGACACAAAATGAGAAGACAGACTAACCAAAAGAAACCCAAAGAAGATACAAAAAGACCAAAAAAGACACAAAAAAGACACAAATGACCAAAAAAGACACAAAATGACAAAAAAACACACAAAATAACTAAAAAAGACACAACAACAGACACAAAATTACCAAAAAACACACAAAAAAGACACAGAAAGACATAAATGACCAAAAAAGACACAAAATGACCAAAAAAGACACAAAAAGACACAAATGACCAAAAAAGACACAAAATGACCAAAAAAGACACAAAATGAGAAGACAGAATAACCTAAAAAAAGGCACAACAGACACAAAATTACCAAAAAAAGACACAAAAAGACACAAATGACCAAAAAAGACACAAAATGACTTACAAAGACAAGAAAAGACATGAAAATGATTAAAAAATGGACAAAATAGCCCTATAAGACTCCATAGAGTTAACTATGAATGAATGCATTTTTATAGTTGCAGAGTGTGATGATGATGATGATTGTAAAATAAAATGCTCAAGCATCATGAATCATATTTTCTAAACAGACAGAAATCACACTCAGAACATTGAAAACCTGCTGATTTAACCTGGAGAGTTGAACTGGACTGTAACAAGATATAATCAGTGCTGCACAATTATAAGATTAACTGCTTTAATACAGTAGAAGATTGTATTGTTAAAGCAGGTGTGTAAGTGCCATCATTTTATTCTTTTTTTTTCCATTAGAGAACTCTAAAGCAGAACCTCCACTGTACGACGAGCTAAATCCAGGTTGGGCCACAAAAAGATGTCATCGCTGCAGCACAATTATAAGATTAAGTGTGATTTAATCCACTTATGAAGCTAATCCTCCTTTGTCCAGGCAGCCTTCAGGCTAATGATGGCGCTCATTACCAGGATGTCAGTATTCAGATGAAGTGCTGTCCACCGGTGTGTGTGTGTGTGTGTGTGTGTGTGTGTGTGTGTAGCTCCGGGCTGAACCAGTTCTGTCTTTAATAACACAAATGTTAACTAAGGTTAATCACCAGAACCTCAGACACGAGCCTGCGGACACAGGAAACACCACCTGCCCTTCACCATTATTAACATTATTATTATCTATTAATTGTTATTTTTCTGCCCTGAAGGAGAATAGAAAGTGTTCTGTGACAGCTGACGGGCTTTAAATATATAATATATATAGTCAGAGGTGGTTAAACATGACGGGATGTAATATATGAAGAGATGATTTACTAAAAAACTGAAACAAGCCGTTCAATTCAATTCAATTCAATTCAATTCAAATTTCCTTTACTTCCCCATTTCCCAAAATTAAAGTTCAGATTTTCCATTGAATTTCATATTTATTGTATTAAGTAGAGGTTATGCTCTTAGAAATGCATGTTGGTCAAGCTCCCACACTTTAAAAAAATATATAAATTAACTATAGGCAGACAATGTACATGCAAACAGCAAAATATGTCCAGCAATATATTGGGCAAACGTTAGCATTTAGTTTAGCATGGATGGACTTTCAGTTAGTAACATGACTCAGTTAGCAAGTTGACTTTTTATTGTTTAGAAAATATACATCGGATTTCAGAAAGGTTTTTACTAGGGCCGGGACTCGATTAAAAAAAAAAATCTAATTAATTAGAGGCTTTGTAAATAATTAATCGAAATTAATCGCATTTTAATATTTGACCTGAGAACAGTGAGAAGTAATTTTTTTCACATGGATTTTCAGTATACCATTGAATAATGACTGAATACATAAGCTGCTAAAAATAAAGTGTGATTAAAATGTGTCAATTTTTTTAACGCGTTCATTTTTGTGTAATTAATTCATTTTAATCAACGCGTTAAAGTCCTGGCCCTAGTTTTTATATTACCTGATATTTCACTATGACAGGGTGGACATGTTACTCTTGACAACATTCAGCTACACACATAATGTGATGAAAATGACTGAATATAAGCGTAAATACTTATTTTGCAACTAGCCACTGTTTCATTCTCCATTAAAGAAAAACAAATTGGCGGGAAAAGTGTCACTGAGAGCGTCAGAGGGTTTCTTAAAGGGGCAGTAACCCCATAATGACAGGGTGGACTGCAATTTCAGGGACACATGAAAAAAGTTTGATATGATGATGAAAATAGAATATATATGACCAAAATTACTAATTTTATCAAATAACTTGTTGTGGATAATATAACCATGTACTTGTTTTTCTGAATGAGTATCATTTAACGACTAATTACACACACTGTAGTAGGCGGAGCAGTGTGTCGGACATGCTGCCAAAATAATGTACATCCAATGAAAAAAAACAGTATAAAATGAATGAAAACACAATTTCGGAGACTTTTCATTGTACTGATATGTGTGTAAATGTTTGGCCTTTTATAATAAGACATCAGAGTTTCATTATTTTGCTTCACTTTCATGATGACTGAGCAATTCTGATGAGGACACGAAAAGGCACTTTGTAGTGATATTGCAAATTAGCCATCACCCCGTCCAAAATGTATAAAACACACATATAATACATAATATGACAGAGGTGGACAGGACAGGGAGACAGATGGAAGAACAAGAAATAGAGAGAGGAATAAAACAACACAAGTGTGATTGATTTTCCTTTGAGTGCTCAATTAAAATAACTAAATATTTTTTTCATTTCTTTCTGATATCTTATCAAAACAAACCCAGCACCAGTTTGACTGGAATTCCCCGGCTGGCACAGATAAATAAATAGAAACAGATTTGTACTAATGAAGCTTCTCATCAGTTACCTGCAGCTGCAGCGAGTCTTTATCTCTTCAAACAACACCAGGCACCAAACTAAAGGAAGCTTTATCACTTTAAAATGTGATGTTACTAAAACAATAAATACAATTATTCCACCGCTGCTGATAAACTGAGTTTGAGCTGGATTATTGTTTTTGTTGGAGGGAGTTTTTCTGCTTCAAAGATAATTAAATGTAACTTTAAAACCAATCTATTGGGTGGTTGTAAAAGGGGGAAAGGATTATTAAACTTCTTCTTATTGTTCTATTAACTGAAAGTGTTTTTTTGTCAGTGCTCAGCCAATCTTTGTCTGTTGGTTGGACACTAATTTATCCTTTATCAGGGAGCAACGGGCAATATTTTGGAGGTTGAGGATATCAGAGAATATCCTCATAATGGGTTCCTACACTCTAAGGGTTTCTCATGTTTTTTGTGTGTGCAAAAGCCATTAAAAAGATAAAGGTACTTTAATTACAAATATTAAGTTGAAATCTGTAAATCAATATAATAGGCCATTAAAGTCGTTTATTTATTTATTTATTTATTCATTTATTTATTTATTTATTTATGTATTTATTTATTTATCCATCTATTTATTTTTAACAGGATTATTACATTGCTTAATGGTCTTCAGTGTTAAATTACAGTGCATTATATGGGAAAAAATAATAAAAATAAATAAATAAATAAATACACATCATATTGTGGAGTGTAAAATTAAGGGAACTTTCTTTTTTTTCCACAGTAAAAGTTTAAATAAAATAAATGCACATTAATGCTAAACCATCAAGGAACAGGAAACGTCAATTATATTTGCCTGTATTTAATTAAAATAATAGATACTGTTCAATAATGCAAGCTGCACTTTTGTATTTAGATAAATTTCAAATTAAAAAAGTGTTGTAACATAAAACGTATAACGGTAACGGTATAACGTATACGTATAACGTATAATATATATGTGTGTGTATATATATATATATATATATATATATGTGTGTGTACATATATATATATATATATATATATATATACATACATCTATGTATATTTTTTTTTTGTTTTTACATTTTTTTTTAATGTTTTTTTGGCGTGTCATACAGCAACTCTTAGTTTTGTCAAATGAACTTGTGAATATATAATATAATCTTCACTTTGACTACATCCAACAATCCTGTTTTCTGGCTGGTGCACTCCCTGCATATGCATATACAGACATATATATGTATATGCATATGCAGGGAGTGTCTGGACTCTGTATGTATTATTCCTGATTATGTAAATGTTCTATTAGCTGGACGTGTTTCTTCCTGATTAAAAACACGTGTACTTTTCCAGCCACTTTCTTTACAGAGAGAACAATGAGTGTTTCCCCTGAGAACGAGTCCTCTGAGAGGTGATGAACACACACGGGGGAGGAGGAGGAGAACGTATGTGTGCTTTTGGTTTTGAACACATATTAAAGCAGAGAGAACAGATGGATCCATAGTGAGCCAGCAGCACCAGTAAAACCAGTCTAACTCTTCTGTCAGAGGGTCGGAGTCAGCCATTGATGGAAATTTGAAGAGACAAGTTTCTGATCAAAAACCTCCATCCTGGAAATTTGCAATTTTGTCTCCTTGCTGATAATAAATTGATTAACCCTCTGGAGTCCATGAAAGAGCAGGAGCATGACACCTCATGACGTCATGACGTTAAAACTTCAGCAGCATGTTTCCCTGCTGTCAGCTTCACTCTAAAGTTTTGGCTTTTCCACAAGTTCCCATGTCACATTTAGCAATATTTTGTGTGTGATTTTTGAGTGTTTTTATGTGTTGTTTTTTTTTGGGGGGGGGGGGTTAGTTTGTGTTTTTCTGTTTGTTGTTATTTTTTGTGTTTTTATGCGGTTTTTATGTATGTTTTTTTGTATTCTTTTTTTTGTGTTATGGGTTTTTTTGTGTGTGGTTCTTGTATTTTTTTTGTGTGTTTTTGTGTGTTTTTTGTGTTTAAAATGTTGACCCAGTAAGTCAAAATGACAAAATAATAATCAGGTGAGGTTGTGTAGAATACAGAATGAGGCAAAATGAAAAATAGTCAAAATCCATCAAAATAACTCCAAAGGGTTAATAAAGTGGGTTAAAGTGAAAAAATAATAGTCAGATCATGCTGAAGTTGTGCTGAGAAAATACCAAATACCAAACATGGGCATAGTAAATATGATGTGGTACATCAGACCCCAGAGGGTCGGGGGTCAGCCATTGATGGAAATTTGAACAGACAAGTTTCTGATCAAAAACCTCCATCCTGGAAATTAGCAATTTTGTCTCCTTGCTGATATTAAGTTTTAATAAATGGATTAATTCCCTGCCTCTGCTCTCGCTCCTTTCTCCTCCTCCTGAATCAGAACACGTCCCCGGGACGCGCCCAGGCCACCGCCGCCTCGCACAAACTACAGCGATTCTGACACGTCCTAATTTGGTCGTTGACACGTGTACTAATTTGTCCGTTTAAGGCGTGGAGGAGGGAGCTAATGAGCGACCGCGCGCTGACACGCCGGCCTGGGAGAGCTCCAGAGGGACGGTTTGATCGGTCCGTGGTGACACGCTCTGTCTCCGGAGAGGAAACACTCGACGGTGATGAAGGCGGAGATAGATGAACCTTATAATCTGCAGAGTGAAGAGGCCTCGTGAAGCTGTCGTGTTAATCCAACCAGTGTGGAATTAAAAGGCTCTATCTGCAAAGTGAGAGGCTCCGACACATTATATTATACAGCTTTAAAGTTCTTCACATCCTCGATATTAAAACTGATCCGAGGAGCGAGTGTGGCCTTTTCTTATCGTTTGGATGGTTAATAGAGAAGTCTGCAGCTGAATCTGACACCTTCCACATCCTTACAAACCAACTAAACGGGTTAAATCACAATCAGATTTATTGCTAAGTAGGTTTTTTTGCACACTGGGAATTTGCTTCGGTTTTTGGTGCATAACATTCACATTATGTGTATGAAGGCAGAAAGGTTTGGACAGGATTCAGACACGAAGTAAACACTAATGTTCTGACTGTGGTCATATTATAGTTATTTTCTAGCAAACTGCATTTGTATGTGTGCCCTGTGTTTTGGTTTCCTTTTTTATATGCAGATTGGAGTGTGCCATAGCCGTGGTGTTATTGGTGGAGAGGTTCCACGCCTCAACATTATGCAGATTGGGGTGTGCCGTAGCCACGGTGCGATTGGTGGAGAGGTTCCATGCCTGGGCTGGGATTGGCTGCAGCTGGAACCACATGGTTTAAATGGAGCCAAGATGGCGGCCGTTGGTGGCAGCAGGCTTATTCCTCATCCTCCTCTTCTCCCAACCGGTTCACACCTTTTGAGTTAACTTGTGGTTTTGGACTTAATTCCCTTGTTTAGAGCAGTAAGGGTGGGTTGCCAGGTTTTGTTTCTCATTTTCTCTTGTTTAAGTAGGTAGGGAGGTAAGATTTTGTATCTTTTGGTTTTTCAGGTAAATTTCTTATTTTTAAGATAGAATTGTTTTGTTTGTTATTTTGGCTTTAGTCCACCCCTAAGTTGAAGAATATTTGTATTTACCTAAGTTCTCTTTGTAAATAAATATTTACCCATTCTTCAAACTTATCTTTGTTTGTGGCTACTTGGGAGATGGGGAAGATGGGGCCTTTTCATGTTGTGCTCTAGGTCCCCTAGACTGGGGCATAACACTAAATACAAGTTCATATATATAGTTCAAGTTCTGTTTTTAACAGACTTTAAACCTCTGAAGTCCAGGAGATTTTGCTTCAAATTTGTCAACTTCCTATGTATTCATTTCTGTCTCTGTTTAGCATCTTTCAGTCTGATTTACATCACATGCATGGCTCCTTTTTCTCCACAAACACTTGGCTATCAGTCAGATTTTTCATTTTATTTTAATTACCAAAGTATAAAGCTGCCAGGAACCCAAAATACAAACAAAATGTGTCAATGGAAAGACTTAAAAAGGACAACCAAATGCCAAAGCTGACTGGAACAGTAGTCTCCTGAGTAAAAGTCCTTTGTTGTTTGATCCATCCATCCACCCTAAACGGACTTTCTTAGTCTTTATAGTACTTTTGGAGATTTCAATATTTTCTGTGATTGGATGACGAGCACTTCTGTTACTATAATCAGGTTTATATTCTGTTTTGAACCAATGGCTGTTCTTTAGATGACTTTAATACAGTACTTTTTTTTCCTTTTTCCTGCAGCAGATCTGCAGAATTTGCATTTTGACCAATCAATTCACCACCACCTCCTCACTAAACAGACTTTTAAAGTCTTTATAGTACTTTGGCATTGTACAGGATGTAGTTACTGATGGAATTTAACTAACAAGTCAACTTAAAAAGGACAACTAAATGACAAAGCTGACTTGAATAGCAGTCTCCTGAGTAAAAGTCCTTTGATGTTTGACCCATCGACCTCCTAAACGGACTTTTTTGGTCTTTATAGTACTTTTGGAGATTTCTGTATTTTCTGTGATTGGATGACGAGCACTTCAGTTCTAACACTTAACAGGTTTATATTCTGTTTTTAACCAATGGCAGCTCTTTAGAAGACTTTAGTACGGAAAGTTTTCTTTTTCCTGCAGCAGATCTGCAGAACTTGCATTTTGATCCATCCATTCACCCCCACCTCCTCCCTACACGGACTTTCTACATCTTTATAGTACTTTAGAGGTCACAGCAGCTCATTTTATACACTGAGCTCAAGTTTCACTGACTAACATCATCACACATGAAGAAAATTGGGCTCATTGAATCCACAAGAGTCTCAGCTTTCCATTCATACCCGATTTATACAGCTTATTGACTGTTTAGGGACCCCATAATGCACAAATATTAACATACAGTAGTTCAAATAACACATTTTACTGCAGTGTTTTAGAAGACTATAGTACAGAACGTTTTCTTTTTCCTGCAGCAGATCTGCAGAATTTGCATTCTGATCCATCCTTTCACCCCCACCTCCTCCCGACACGGACTTTCTACATCTTTATAGTACTTTACTCCTGTTATAGAGGTCCTCAATATGAATTGTAATAAGCTGCACCTCCTGGCTCACAATAACTTAAGATTTAAGTGCGTTATTTGTTGCAGATATCAGTACAAACAGTGAATAAGAACAGCCTGACCTGACACTTGCCACATGCCCTGCTGCTACACAGATTTGGTACTAAATGGCACCATTTTCGCCCACTCAAGAATTGAAAAAAATAGAGAAAAATGCCTCCAAAATCCCACATTAAGTCACTAAGACTCTGAGGAACAGCATAGAAGAATCCATGCTGTTATTTGGTTTCAAAATCATTTGACACTTTGGAGATCCCTATATATTTCTTCTATTCCAAACACTAAACTAAAAGTTTTATATCCTGTTTTTACCCCTGACAGCTCCATCTCTGCCTTCACCACACTCCTTTTTATTTTCCCTGCAGCAGAGTCGCCTCAGGAGAATTCACAGGATCAGAAGGATGGATGCTCTCACTTCAGTGTCCTCACAATCTACCCACCATCTCTCCCACCATGGCTCCGCCTCTGATGGACTGTCCCTGTGATCCCAGCTTCAGACAGGCCTCTGTGCCCCAGGTGGTCAAACCAAACAGATATAAAGACACATCAATGAAACATCTGCCACCCTGACCTCTACATCAGGGGAGCACCTGGCAGCCAACGAAGTGACCCCGTGAAAGTGAGCCGGAGCGACCCGGAGGTTCAGGATGAATGTGTGTGTGTGTGTGAGGGTGGAAAAGGCAGCACTCGTCCCTCCCTCATTACAGCACTGCAGTGCCCTTAACCCTCAAACGCTCCACTGGAGCTGCTCGGAGGCCAGCGGATCACACTGTGGCTGCACTGGGCCGCTTCCAGGTGTGAATGTGTAAATGTAATCACGGCAAAAGAAAAGCTTCAGTTTCAGTGAAGGTGCTGCAGCGTGTGATAACCTCCACTGTGCTGCAGAAGCCAAACGAGGCCTCCGGAAGGGAAGGAGATCAAAACAAAAGGCTCAAACTGCACCAACAACCTCAGACTAAATCTGAATTTAACCCTCTGGAGTCTCCAAAAACCAGTTTACAAAAACAGCCTGACCTGACACCTATGCCACATGTCCTGCTGTTACACAAATTCAGTGCAAAATGTCACCATTTTTGACCATTCAAAAATTGATTAAAAAAATTAAAAAATCCCTGCGAAATCCCACATTAAGACAACAAGATATTGAGGAACATCATAGAAAAATCAATGCTGTGATTTGGTTTAAAAAACTTAAGACATGTTGAAAATTTCTGCACTAATTGCATTTTTGGGGGGCGATTGAATGGAGAGTACTTGTGTTGTGTTTCCTGCTGAGAAACCCCTTATTGTGAATCTAGTGTGTAAAGCCATCCATCCTCTGAATGCTCTAGGTCTCTAGTTTGTGGTTGTAAAGTTTCATGAGGCTGTGATTATCCTAGAGGTCACAGCAGCTCATTTTATACACTGAGCTCAAGTTTCACTCATTAACATCATCACACATGAAGAACACTGGGCTCATTGAATCCGCAAGAGTCTCAGCTTTCCAGTCATACCCGATTTATGCAGGTTTAGGGACCCCATGATGCACAAATATTAACATACAGTAGTTAAAATAACACATTTTACTGCAGTGTTTGTGCATAAAGTGGGCATGTCTGTAAAGAGGAGACTCTTGACAAACCCAATTTATGCAACTGAAGACTGTTTGGGGACCCCAGTCTGCAGAAATATTCACATACAATAGGCCACATCAATATTTATATACTGCATGAGAAAAAAATGCATGTTATATTTCTCCAAACTGCATTAGATATGCTTAAACTGGGCATGTCTGTAAAGAGGAGACTCATGGGAACTCATTGAACCCATTTTTATTGAGATATCATGAGGTCATAGGCCAAGGGAGCCCTTTGAAACTTATTATACTAACACATTCACACATTATACTGTCAAAAGCAATCAAACATTTAAACACAACCAGAGAGAAAATGGTTCCTGATCGATTACAGGAGATGAAAAGGTGCAAAAGAAAAGCCCAAAGTCATCTGGGAGGATTTCCTTGAGTAATACAGTATCAGGTTATTAAAGTTGAAGCCGTTTCCAAATGTGTTAAAGAAGTTGCTCCTCTGTAGGCTGAGAAAGTTCCCAACCTCTTACTCCTTTAATAGCCTCGGGATTAAGTGTAAATGCATTGTCATCAAACTTCAGTTTTTCTCAGCTCCTGCCAGGCTCTTTTATTCCAGCCACGATCGAAGGGCTCAGACTTTATTAAAACACATCAGCATGTGTGTTTCTGCCAAGCGAGGCTCCGCTCTGCACAGCACTTTGCCTCCACCTGAACACCATGTCTGACCACTAATCCTCCGTTTGAGCTTTATATTCAGCTGTCTGCTTTTTGATCTTAGCTCTGTTTCTATACGCTACATGACCACGGGCCAGAGTCACAAAACATTTCATCTGAGCTCAGAGTTTTCTCTTAAACCTGCTCACAAAGCTGCTGAACTTTTACTGAGGAATTGTTAAAACTGTTAGGCTCAGAGAAAGGTCGGGGTTGAACCAGCTGCCATGGATGAAGTCATTTTTGGTGAAACTGTGATTGGCTGATTAGATCCCAGTGTGCAGAAATATTCAAATCCAATAGGCCAAAATGACTACTTCAAGAGAAAAGCTGCTTGTTTTCTGCCCCAAACTGAATGGAATTAGCATAAAGTGGGCATGTCTGTGAAGGGGGACACATTTTGCATACCCAATTTATGCAACTCAGACTGTTTAAGTACCCCAGTATGCACACATATTCACATATAATAGGCCAAACTGACACATTCATACCACATGAGAATAAATGCATGGTTTTTATCAGCATAAAGTGGGCATGTCTGCAAACAAACGATTGAACCCATTTTCATTCAGATATCTTGGGGTCATAAATCAAATAAAGACTGTAATCTTTCCAGTCATACCTGATTTGCGCAACTCACAGACTGTTTAGGGACCCCAGGATGCAGAAATATTCAAAATTCAAACATGTTTAATGCATAAAGTGGACATGTCTGTAAAAAGAGGACTTTTCAGCTCATGTATAGCCAATTTATGCAACTCAGACTGTTTAAGGACCCCAGTATGCACAAATATTCACATATGATAGGCCAAACTGACACGGCATGAGAATAAATGCATGGTTTTTATCAGCATAAAGTGGGCATGTCTTTAAAGAGGACACTCGTTGGTGCCAATTGAACCCATTTTCATTGAAATATCTTGGGGTCAGAAGTCAAGGAAAGACTGTCAGCTTTCCAGTCATACCCAATTTGTGCAACTCATAGACTGTTTAAGGACCCCAGCATGCAGAAATATTCAATATTCAAACACATTTGAATGCATGAGAAAAACTGCATGGTTTGTGCTACAAACTGCATGTTTTCAGCATAAAGTGGCCATGTCCGTAAAGAGGAGACTTGTTGGTGCCCATTGACACCATTTTCATTCAGATATCTTGGGGTCAGAGCTCCTGGGACCGCTTTGAAAGGTATTATGGGGATATATTCCCACTTTAATTATTAAAATAGGCTCTTACATGTCTAGCAGCTAGTTAATAATCATCGGGCATCACTAAGAAGCTTCGGCTGATAACGAGAGGTGCAGATGCAGGAACAGCTTTTACTTCTTGGCCAACTTTGTGCTTGAAAGGCAGGACATAACTGAAGAAAAATCTGAGTCAGGATAACTGCCAGAGCTAAAAGAAAGAAGCGTGGGAAAATAAGTGACTGGAAATAAAGAAATGCTTTTTTAAAAGCTCAGTATCATTAAAATGCTGATGTGATAATGAGGCAGATTGCCGGCAGCAGACTTGTTAGGGTTGTTTATGATTTCCTCTCAGTGACTCAGGAATCCTCCAGACTACTTCAAAGTTTTTACAGATTGAAAGACTTTAAGCTGTTTACGGGGATGGAGGACTTGAGTTGGATCCTGAGCCCGATTTTTGGTAGTCGTGACTTTAGTCAAACACACACGCAAAGCCCGATTTTCAGAACTCGGCCTGGACTTGCACTCTGACAACTTGGACTCAGAGCCTGTTTTTAAGAACTGACTCATGATGACATGAGTTAAACTTGCATTCAAAGCCCAATTTTTGGGACTTGTGACTTGACTCGGACTCAGACTCCAAGTCCGATTTTTGGGAGTCGTGAGTACACTAAAAGCCTGACTTTCGCAACTCAGGAATCGACCCACACTTGCACTCTGATGACTCGAACGTTGCCTCTGAGCCCAATTTTCAGGGCTTGACTTGGACTTGAACTCAAGTAATGGTGACTCAATTCAGACTTACACTAAAAGACCAATTTTTGAGACTCACGACTCAACCTTTTTTTAATTTTGTTTTTTTTGTTTGTTTCTTTTACCTTTGTCAATTCTGTATTTTATTGCACTTTTTGCACTTTTATGTGAAGCACTTCGGTGCGGCTCAGCCGTCTGCAAATGCGCTATATAAATAAATTTGACTTTGACTTTGACCTGGACTTGCACTCTGATTACTCTGACTCAAAGCCCGATTTTCAGGACTCTGCACTCTGATGACTCTGAGTTCACAGTTTTTAGGACTAGACTTTTCAGACTCAACCTTGATGGCTTGGACTTGTGACTCAAACTCAAACTCAAGTAATGACGATTCGATTCAGACTCGTCTCTGTGAATTGGACTCAGTCTTGGACACTGGGGACTCATGAATTGGACCAAGATCGACTCGGACTCAAGAATTGTGTGACTTGCCTACAACCCTGACAACACAGGCTTATAACAGGAATCCATCAAAATAATGTGATAAAATATAATGTTATTACCTCCAGTTTAAACAGTTTAACTGACACACACTCACACACACACACACACACACACGCTCGTCCTGTAGGTGTAACTGTGCTGAAACACAGTATGTTTCTCCGTCGTCTGCCAATAACTGAGCATTTTGAATTTCACACAGAGAGACAGAGAAAGAGAGAGAGAGAGAGCAGATGGATGCAGAGATGGAGATGGAGAGAGTGGGAGACACGTTACCATGGCAACAGATGTCGGGTCACTGAAGCAGCGAGGGGCCAGCGAACTCTACCCTGCACCCGGTGTGTGTGTGTGTGTGTGTCAGTGCGTGACCTTGGTTCTGATGCAAGAAAGAGTTGGAGTCAACAAGCTGGCAGCAAACCAACTAACCACCACACACACACAGAAGAAAATACACACCTGAAACCACACAAACACACACAATCACACCCCTGTCTACAGGTATTACTCTGGTTGTCATGGTAACTGATCTGTGGACCTGCAGAGTTGTGATACCTCTCCTCACACATTCAGACACACATTCAGACACACACACACTGGATATAACTCTCTGAGGGCAAGTCGTACAAGTCCCGCCCCCTCACAGTGTGACACCTCTTCCGTCCAATCAGGAGAGAGTATGTCTTCTCTTTACAGACATGCCCACTTTATGCAGGAACACTGCAGTAAAATGTGTTATTTTCACCTGTTGCATGTGAATTTTCATGCATACTGGGGTCCCTAAACAGTCAGTGAGCTGCATAAATCGTGTCTGACTGGAAAGCTGAGACTCTTGCGGATTCAATGAGCCCAATTTTCTTCATGTGTGATGATGTTAGTGAGTGAAACTTGAGCTCAGTGTATAAAATGAGCTGCTGTGACCTCTAGGATAATCACAGCCTCATGAAACTTTACAACCACAAACTAGAGACCTGGAGCATTCAGAGGATGGATTGCTTTACTCACTAGATTCACAATAAAGGGGTTTCTCAATGCAGAAATCTACACAATGTGAAAAGTTTTTCAAACTAAATCACAGCACTTATTTTTCTCTGGTGTTCCTACAGGTCTTAGTCTCTAAATGTGTCAAACTGTGAATGGTTAAAATGGTTATATCAAGCCTCCAAATGTGTGTAACAACAAGGCAAGTGGCATGTTTGTCAGGTCAGACTGTTCTTATTCACTGTTTGAACTCATATCTACAAAAAGAAATCCACTATAATCTTTACAATAATCCATGTAATTGTGAGCCAGGAGGCAAGGCTTATAATGACCCATACTTATGTTTGTTTTGAAGGTAGCAATCTCTAGTGGCTGTAATAATTATGATGGCAGGAAAGTACTATAAAGACTAAAAAAGTCTGCATAGGGAGGAGGTTGGAGCGAATTAATGGGTCAAAGAACACGGGACTTTGGTATTTGGTTGTTATTTCAATTTTAATGGAGGGTGGCTTCCTTTTGTATATAGTATGTTGCCGGTTTTAGGGGATTTCTGACTTTTTTTTTTCACAGTTCTTGATTTAAAAAAAGGGTAAAATCTTACAAACAGAAATAGGTGTAACAATTGGTGTGAACTCAAACAAATGCTGTGACAACTTATGAGACATAATGGAGCATAGAGATGGACTTCAGATACTCATATTATAATATTCTAAACTCTTATACACTTGAATATTTTTGATGGATTAATTAATTGACTGTTTTTTATTACAGATTTATGACTAAAACATCTTGACTCATAGTTCTGAGCTGCATCTCAGATTAATCTTCAGGTTTCAGGCTTCTATATAACATATATTGTTGACCTGTTATCTCCCCCTAAAAACACTGTTCCCCAACCCAAACTTTCTTTAAAAGGTGTAGAACTCTAGGGAATTAAAGTCAAACCCAACAAAATTCAGCTCGTCTTATTTACCAGAAAACACCAAGCTGCACCACCCTCCCATCTGTCTGGCCAAAGAAGTTTTCAGGAGTCACATTCTGAAGAAACATGGCATCAATAAGGTGTAAAAACTCTCTGCAGACACAGAGCATCACCTGAAATCATCCTCCAGGTTCACCACACACACCTCAGACACGTCTTTAAATATGCAGCACCAGCCCGGTTCACAGACTCACAACACCGATTCAACGCACCACAAATCATCCAGAACAGGGCAATAAAGACGGTACACGGACTCCCCCGCAGTACATCAGCACCCATTACAGCCACAGTGTGTCCGCACTCCAAACCATTCAGGAGAGAAATATCATCCTCACAGACACACACACACACACACACACACACACACATACACAACAGCTCACCACCCGGCAACCACACAGCTAATCCACAAAGCACAATGAGACCGCCGGAACACCCGTCTGCATAATCCCCCAAAACAAAACAGCACAACTATCAGAGAGCCACCAACAGAAACCAACATAAATACAGTTCAATTCAACATATTTCGGTCCAAGCACCTCATACATCTACACTGTAAAAAGATAAATAAAATGTTAAAATCAAGGGGCAAAAGTTGCCATCAAACAACAGTAAACAAGTTATTAGTTAACAAGTTTTTAGATAAAAAGACAGATAATAAACAGTAAATATCTGTATTATGTGTAGAATAAATTAAGTTGTTTTTTTTTACTTAAATATAACCGTAAGTGTTTGGTAACTTTTGATGCCATACTTTTTAAACATTTAAAAAAAAAAAAAATGTATTATTTTTTTTTAGTTTTACTGTAAGAAGAGAAGAACAGAACATTTCTTTAATTTTACATTCAGCAATATGATGAATAATTTTTTAACTTTTACATAGAAGTTACTGTAATTTACCATTCAAGCCCATTAATTTAATATTATTGTTTAAAAAAATCTATAAAGTACCATTATATTAATTTACAGATTTCAACTTCCATTGTATGGTTAATACTTGAAATAAAAGTAGTTCTATTGCCTTTAATGTAAAAAAAAAAAAAACAAGATTATGGGTTTTCTTTTGTTCAGTTTGGACCAGAGAAACAACCCAAGAGTAAAAATAAGAATAAACAGTCTAAACTCTTCTGTTCAGTTGGATGGTTTGGGTTTTTATAATGCAAATAACTAAAAGAAAAACTCTAAAATGGAGCCTTTCAGCCCGTGACTTTTCCTATAAGTGTAATTTTGATGTTTTCTGAAGCCTAAAAAAGCACTAAAATAAAAGATTTCTGAGCATTTTTACCTCCACCATGGTAATATACACTGTAATCTCCATCTCACACACCATTACCATATAAGGTCATTTTTTCCATTTCGTGTGCCAGTGCACCCCAAACCTGATAATACTACCTTTATATAGATATAGAAGTAAAAGTGGGTAGGATGATTGTCGAAATGCATTTAAGATCAGAGCTGCCACACAGTCATAAAAACAGGCTCTGATTGGACGATAAATTAGGAATACAGCCTCTGATTGGTTGACAAGTTGGGAAAACAGCCTCTGATTAGACAACAAGTTGGGAAAACCGCCTCTGATTGGACAACAAGTTTGGAAAACCACCTCTGATTGGACGACAAGTTGGGAAAACAGCCTCTGATTGGACAACAAGTTGGGAAAACAGTCTCTGATTGATCAATAAGTTGGAAACACAGCCTCTGATTGGACGACAAGTTGGGAACACAGCTTCTGATTGGACGACAAGTTGGAAACAGCCTCTGATTGATCAATAAGTTGGGAACACAGCCTCTAATTAGACTAAAAGTGGGGGACAAAGCCTCTTATTGGATGATATGTTGGTAACACAGCCTCTGATTGGCGAATAAGTTGGGAACACAGACTCTGATTGGACGACAAGTTGGAAACAAAGCCACTGATTGGTCGATAAGTTGGGAACACAGCCTCTAATTGGACGACAACTTGGGAACACAGCTTCTGATTGGACGACAAGTTGGAAACACAGCCTCTGATTGGTCGATAAGTTGGGAACACAGCCTCTAATTGGACTAAAAGTGGAGAACAAAGCCTCTGATAGGACGATATGTTTGTAACACAGCCTCTGATTGGCAAATAAGTTGGAAACACAGCCTCTTATTGGACGACAAGTTGGGAATACTATATAATATATATTCCAGAGATATTTAACATGTCAAATAATACGTATATGAAATACTATAGGAATGTGTTGTACGACTTGTGGACCTGAAGCAGACTACATATTAGTTGTTTTTTGATTATTCTGATGCTAAATAATCCGTTGGAAAAGTGCAGCAGCCAATGTGCCTCATTATATATATAAACATAGTAAATATGCACAGTAAAGGTTGCCCTCCCTGCTCCGGCTCTGTGAGGTTTTCTTATTTACCATAATTTCGAGCATCTTCAAACAAATACATAATTAATGTGCTCGTGAACATAACATCACATAGGAAGGGGTGTTGGAATCCCGCAGCTTGTGGTGTTAAGGGACCTTTTTGAGTTTAAGTATTTATTATGAACACTTAACTCATATCAATAAATAATGGGATGCTTAAAAAACCATTGCATATATATTTTGTATCTTCTTCATTAGATTAAACATTTTAAAATAAAATTATCTCCAGGAAACAGTTTGTACAGAGTCTCTTGAGTTGTTTATCATGTGTGTATTATTTAAATGATGCTCTATAAGCTGATTGAATCATTAGAAAATAAAATCACAACAGTCAGAATATATTAAAAAAAACATATTTCCCCTTTTCTATTTAATAATTAACCTTTTTTTCCATTGCAACAGACAGTGTTTTTTTTTTTTTTCATTAATTGTGTCTAAAAGCTATAAATCTTTCATACGATATTTTGATATTCAGGGTGTTTTTTTAAATCTATTTTTATTTTCCTCACTGTGTCCTTGTATTTCACTACAACATATAAACTCTATAGAAATGTATACGTCCTGCAGCTCTATGGAATCAGCACAATCATGGCTTGAAGTGGAAACAACTCAAACATGTCTTTGTGCAGAATAACACAGTTATAATGACAGAAATCAGAAAAAAAAGTTGATTTTTTCCGATAAATTATTTCTTAAAAATGGAATAAAATGGAGTCACAAATGTTGTAAAAAAAGATAATTACAAAAAACCCACACAAAATGACCAAAAAAATGTTAAAATACCAAAAAAAAAACATAAAAAATAAAAAAAATAAAAAAGACACAAAATGACCATTTAAGACACAAAATAACCAAAAAAGAGACATAGAGTTTTCTTCACATATTGAGGTATGTTTGCATCCTCTCCTGTCCTCTCCTCTCTGCTCTGTGTAAACAGCCTCTCCTGTCCTCTCCTCTCTGCTCTGTGTAAACAGCCTCTCCTGTCCTCTCCTCTCTGCTCTGTGTAAACAGATTCTCAGTGAATATTTGTCACGTGACCGTTGGTCTCAGCAGAATCAATCATGTCTTCAGTGTCTCTGAGGAGCAGAATTCAATGTTTTTAACAGGATCTGGTTAGTGCAAACACTTTATTCTCCATGTGTCATTTAAAATAAAGAGATTCTGAGACAAATATCAACATTTTAACACAAGTTTTGGTCACTTTTTCTAACTGAAACTTTCATAACCTGTGATCCGTTCAAGGACTTTTGGAAAGTTCAAATACTGATAATAATGCCTGTTTTTACAGTTCCTTTCTTTGGTGATTATTTAAAGGTGATCACTGTGATTGGCTTACAGAAGCCTAATTTAATATTCTCTACATGTGGTTGTACTAAAATGACAGCAATCATAGATGATGGCGTACTAGAAAAGTTGGGATTGGACGGGGAATCTACAGGGGTTTAAAAACATATAAAAAAAGATCCTGGGAGCTGGTTTCTGCTGTGAAGTTTATTTCTTAAAGGTACAGCGTCCCTTTTTCCTGTTGAGGTTTTGAAGCCCAACAGACTTCAGAGAGCAGACGTCCACTAAAGAGTTATAAAAGTTTAGTTTTAAACCCCATGAAGCCTCATTACAGCAGAGACAGAAGGATCCACTCAGACCGCCGGTCGATACCTGGATCGATGTGCGTTTCCTCAGGTGAACCGCTGTCTGTGGTCCTTACAGTGTGTGTGTGTGTGTGTGTGTGTGTGTGTGTGTCTTCTGGAAACATTTTGATCTCTTCCTGTCTCTCTTCAACTGGTTATTGTCTCCTCTCTTTGCCTTGTTTTTTTTCATTTTCCTGTCATTCGTTTCAGCTGGTGTGTCTTTGATTTTGACAGCAGGAGAGCAGCACACACACATACACACACTCTGAATGTGTGTGTGTGTGCTGCAGCCTGTGTGTGTGTGTGTGTGTGTAAGAGTGTTACATAACGAGCTCGCTCCTCATCTTGAAGTGACACTAAAATAGCTGCTGCAGCTTCACACTCTGTCTTCTCTGTGTCTTTAAAAGCACCAATTAGAGACATTTAATCACTGCACTGGCCGTCCGGACGAGTTACACTCAGTTACACAGTAAAAAACGGAGAGAGAGAGAGAGAGAGGGAGATCGTTTCATTCGTCCTCTGCTGTCTCCAGGAGAACCTGCCCGTGTTGCAGTGAGGTGGAAAAAAGCCAGATTCTCCTCAGAAGCCACAACAAGTTCAACTCTTCTCCTCCTGTTTGTCTTTGTTGTAATAAGGCCTGAACAGAGAGATATTAGAGGTTACTGTGCTGTCTAACAGGCGTTACGACTGGATAATCACTGGATATAGCTTGAACCAGCTGCTTCCCAATCTGAGAGGTTTTGTTCTCTTACAGAGAGTTTACACAATAAGATTTGAGCCCTGGTTTATAACTTGCCACCCTGGAGAGAGACGTCTCCAGACTATCACAGGGCCGACACAGAGAGATGGGCAATCATTCACGCTCTCATTCACTCCTACGGGCAATTAAACCTAAGCTGCATGTTTTTGGACTGTGGGACGAAGCTGGAGGATCCAGAGAGAACCCACACAGACACATAGAAGATCTGCAGTCGAACCGGAGTCGAACTGGTGACCCTCAAATCTTCAAATGTGTTAATGCTTAATAAAACATTATATCTGTTTGCCGTTACTACAATATCAAACTCTAGGCATGTTTACATTAGGTACTGTTCCCTCTAGTGAGCGGCTACGGGTGTGGCTTGGTACCTGCCTCAGGTAGGTCGTTTCTCACTCGCTACTCATTGGCGATTTCCCGAATGCGTGATTCATTTGCAGCTGGGAGAGACTGCTGCGGGAGGACTGGGCCGCTTGTGAGTGCTTGGGGACTGCACCTGCTACTCGTTAACTCTATGGAGTCTTGGGCTAATTTATCCATTTTTGAATCCTTTTTATGTCTTTTTGTGTCTTTGTAAGTCATTTTGTGTCTTTTTTAGTCATTTTGTGTCTTTTTTTTTGTCATTTTGTGTCTTTTTTGTAATTTTGTGTCTTCTGTGTTTTTTTGGGGGGTCATTCTGTCTTCTCATTTTTTGGTAATTTTGTGTCTTTTATCGTCATTTTGTCTTTTTTTGGTAATATTGTGTCTTTTTTGGTAATTTTGTGCCATTTTTTAGTCATTTTGTGTCTTTTTTTGGTAATTTTGTGTCTTTTTTGGTCCTTTAGTCCAACATAAAATGAGATTTTGAATCTTTTTTTACTTTCAAAACACTATCATGCTCATTAAAGAATGTTAAATGTTGCAAATGTGAACAAAGGTGTCAAATCTAACATATAAGAGGGTTCCATCCAGTTCTATCATTTTATACTAAATATATTTGAGCTTGTCTCCAGTTTTACTTGGTATATCATCATCAAACTGAAACTGGCCTCATGGAGTTTACAGCCAGAACTTTAGAGGTAAATTTACAGTAGGGCTCCACGCTGCTTTGTTTTCTAGTCTGGATGGAGTAAAGAGGGTTAAGAAGAGTAGTAACGAGGCTCCAAAAGTCCAAAACACCAGAAAAAGTCTCTAGATTTGTCAATAGTCACATTTTTGAAAACTAGTCTCTAGAGTGGTCTGAATAGTCACTTAATATAGAGACAATGGCCGCGTTTCCCAGATTCGCTCTTAGCGCTTAAGGGCCACACGTAGCCTTATTGCACAGGTGTGTGGGGTGACTTAAGCACTGATAAAGTGGTGGGTGATCGATTTGCCTGGCATCGATTGATTTATATTTCAGCACCACGGCGGTGGACAGCTCCCACTAAGAGCTTCTTAAGAAGCTTCTTTGGCGGGATCTTAAGAAGGCAGTTAAGAACGCATCTGGGAAACACCCCTATCTTAGCGCTCCTTCTTAGCCGAACCCTTCTTAAGAGCCTTCTTAAGTCCTTAAGAACGAGCGAATCTGGGAAACGCGGCCAATGTCGTTAAGTTGGCAACACTGCTTGCCTTGTCAGTCTGATGTCACATCCGGACTCCGTTGGTTAGTCGCTACAAAAGTAGCTGTATGAGAATAGAGGCTGAGGGGATCTAACTAGTGGGCGGAGCCAAAACACTAACCGCTTTACAAAAAGTATTCAGTGGAATCATGCCTTTTGTTGGCTATTTGAAAATTCATCCAGATCAGTGAGTGTCTGATGTTAGCTAATGTTCACCTGACTCAACCTGTTCTCGTTGAGATCACCAATCAACCAACCCATAGAATAAACCTCTATTCAAACAACAGACACATTTTCCATGGTTTTCTTGATAATGATTTTGGTTATTATCAAGAAAACCATGGAAAATGTCTAGATATCAGCTCTTAAATTAAACTCTTATCAGCTATTTTTGTTGTTATCATTATATTTGTCCAAATGAATGTACCAGGCATTAAAATGAACAAGAAACTGAAGAAAACAAGGGTGGTCTAATCATTTTTTCCATGACTGTATCTAACAATCACAGTTTTAAAACCACTTTCTTAAGGTTGGGCACCAAAACCACTATTCTATGGTTCGGCTTAAAAATAAAATAAGTTGAGCTTGTTTTCTATGGCTGATCTGTTGAATCAAATGTTCCTTTTATATCTAATTCAATCTGATGTTTTTGGAAACCTCAGGGTTTTTTTTCTTTTCTTTTGATCAGGACAGTTTGTAGTGATTTAAAATAACATGTTTTATTCTGTTAGGAAACAGATCACTCTTAAAGAAGAGTCGGACATGTTTGAAAAGACTGTGATGAAAAGATGGACATCAGTTTTATGTGTGTGTGTGTGTGTGTGTGTGTGTGTGTGTGTGTGTGTGTGTGTGTGTGTGTGTTTGTGTGTGTGTGTTCGGTACAGACGTAGCTGCAGGGCATGATTAGCCTAGCTTAGCATAAAGACCGGAAGCAGCCAAGCTCCATTCACAGCTAAAACCAAAAGGATTTACCCAGATGTCAGCGTTTTCTTTCATGCTGTACTATTGTGTTTAATATATATATATATCGGCTTTAACACGTTTAAAGGCTGAAACGTAGAAAATCCAGCATTGAAGCTGCAGCTCTGTGAGTCCAGAACACTGATAAAATGTCTTTAACCCTCTGGAGTCTCTAAAAGCTCCAAATCCAGACTTCTTCATGACATACAGACTAGAAAACAAAGCAGCGTGGAGCCCTACTGTAAATTTACCTCAAAAGTTCTGGCTGTAAACTCCATGAGGCCAGTTTCAGTTTGATGATGATATACCAAGTAAAACTGGAGACAAGCTCAAATATATTTAGTATAAAATGATAGAACTGGATGTAACCCTCTTATATGTTATATTTGCAACAAAAAAAGACACAAAATGACTAAAAAGACACAAAATCACTAAAAAATGACACAACAACAGAGACTTACAAAGACACAAAAAGACATGAAAAGGATTCAAAAATTATATAATAGCCCAAGACTCCATAGAGTTAATTGGTGCTTTTACAGATGCAGCCAGTGTGTGTGTGTGTGTAGGATAATGAGCTCTGTTCTCATGTAAGTACTAACAATGAGAGGATCGACATCACGCAGGTCTGGAGGTTTTTAAACATTAACTCTTTGGAGTTTTGGTCTATTTTATCCGTTTCTGACCCCTTTTCATACTACATACTATGAAAAAAAACCACACACACAAATTAAAAAAATCAACTTTCTGTTTTGTTAAAGTATAAGTTTAAATTTAATGGGAAAAAAATGTAACAAATAAAAAATAAATTAATATTTTGTCAGATTTCCTGATGCAAGAATGATGGTACACTGTAAAAAAAAAAAGATATATATGACCTGCTGAGTGTTTAACACTCAGCAGGTCAGAATGGACCTTTAAACTTACAGCAAAGGACTTGGATTAAAAGTAACAATAAAGACAGAGAGATGTTTTAGTTGTCTGCTTCATTATTTGTCCCAAATTCGTCGTATCAACTGAGTTTGTATGATCTGAACTGTGAGATTCTGTTCAGTGAGCGGGGGTCGATGACAACATGCATGTTAAATTGGGGGTCGCCACTCAAAAAAGGTTGAGAACTACTGGTTTAGAGCGAGGTTGAGTCATGAAGACCGTGCGATTTGTCTTTAGAGGGTTTTAAACAGTTTTATGGCTCCTGTCATGGAGGAAACTCTCCTGTAGCTGTACTACTGTCTCTATCTCTTCCTCGGAGTTGTTTCTATCAGCTTTTTCATGGCTTTCCGGATTATTTTGCTGAAAGAAACCCACTCATTCAGTCACAAACGTACCTTTGAATACAGAACACGTAGTTGTGGGTAACTGAAGGTTGCAGAGTCTCAGAAAATTGAAGTGAAACGCTACCAATCAAACAAAGTGCTTCAGCTGATCGACCTGCCGTAAGTAGCGCTGTTCACAGAACACATCCTCGCTGTACACGGATGAAAGAAACAACCTTGTGAGCGTCTCTGACTGATACCTGTGCACATCACTTATGTGCAACCCTTAACACCCCCTGAAGAAAAAGTGACGGAGAGAGAAGACAGAACCTCCACTACGGGTTCACCGCTGGAATCAGTAACGGTTCAGACACACAGGCCTCTGACATATCGACGAGCCTTCAGTCTGTCACGGCGTTCTGACTCGTCTGTCGTCCTGAAAAGGCTTTACCAGACAGATTGCACGGCATCGATTTAGAGATTTGCAGATGAGATATGTATTGTGTTTCACACTGTTTCTATTGAGTCTTCAGTGACAGAAAACAACCGAACGAACGAGGGAAAAATGGTGTCAATGCCATACACTGATGCAACACGTTAACAACTGGAGAAACTCCACACTGATAATATAAAATGGGGAAAAAATAAGGACACAATGGGGGGGAATGGGTAAAATAATGGGGGAAATAGTGGGGAAAATGGGGGGAAATTGGCGAAAAATTGGGGGAAATGGTGAAAAATTGGGGAAATAATAGGGGAAAACGGGGAGGAAATGGGGGAAAATGGAGGGAAATGGAAAAAAACATGGGGAAAATAATGGGGGGAATAATGGGTGAAAAATGGGGAAAATAATGGGTGGAAAATATTGGATATATATTGGAATATTGGGGGAAATGAGGAAAAATTGGGGAAATAATGGGGGAAAATATGGGGAAAATAGTCAGGGAAAATTGGGAAAAAATTGGGGGAAATGGGGAAAGTAATGGGGGGAAATGGGGAAAAAATGGGGGAAAATGGGGAAAAGGGGATTTACACACATCTGATGATAAAATTTTTCATCTTGTCAAAATATAGAGTAAAATCCACCCAAAAATGCTAAAAATTGTAACAAAAAATGCATAAAAAATGTACATTCATGCACAAGCACATAGACTCACACCTACATGCATAAACTCATTCATACAGCAATGTAGCATCAGTTTTGCATCAAAAAAATGACTTATTATCTCAAGCTGTTGGCTGAATTTAAGATCGAAATGACCAGAAATGTAAACACATTTTGTGAGGAAGAAGATTTGTGGGAGTTTACGTATGAAATGAAAAACAGGATTTCTGTCCTTTCTTGGAGCCGTTCTGTCCTTTACAGAGTCTCTGTGGACATCCACTCTGTTTGCTGTTTCTGTGCTGCCGGCACAAAGCAGACTGAAAATGAATCAAGATGTTATCGCCGTTATCTACTTCCAAAGTCTTTTAGCAACAATTTCTCTCCATGACCTCGGCACTGAGAGGTAATTTGGAGGTTGTTGGGCGGTTCAGAGGACAGGATGGATGAACGCCGGGTCTCTTTAGGACACGGTCTCTGTTTCAAAGCAGTTTGGGAAACAGCCAGAGGTGAGGAATTTATTTCCAGCAGTGAGCAAAGCAGAGCCAGAACCATCCCGGACCTCTGAGAGCAGTTTAAAGGGATTATTTCCAAAGAGCTGGAGGACGACAGTCACAGATGAGACTGTGAGTCTCAGATCCCGAGGAGATAGTGAGGTGAATTGATTTCACGGAGCGGAGCGGAAAGCCTCTTCGGCGGAGGAGACAACATCAGGTTCAGGGTTAACAAGCTGATCGCTGCCGTTCAGCTAAAACAAAGAGCTGCATTGGATTGTTTGTGGATGTGCTTAAATTGCTTTTTCCTAACGTGCTGGGGGGCCTCGGGACGGGAAGGGGGGTCAAGTCATTGCTGCACAAAACCTCAGTGAAGCTGTCGTAAAATATATCAGGCAGTTATATCTGTGTTCTGATGGGAAGGGGCAGGGCTGCCCCTGACCAAAATGGGGCCTTAAGCGAAAAAATGTCTTCAGTTACAAATATAATACTAATATGTATACTATATTAGTAGTATCTACTATAATCCATTATAATGCAAACTACAACCACTAATGCTGGCAGTATTACTACTTCTATACTAATATTAATTAAAAAAAACTATTGCTATCTATTATTACTATTATTGTCATTATTATCATCATCATTATTATTATATAGGCTACAACTACAATGCTAATAAAACATACTAATTCAGTACCAAACAGACTGATATTTCAAAATGTAGCTACATTCAAATTTAGTTCCTTCTGTCAACAAAAGTTTCAAATTCATTCATTTCTATCAATATTTATCTCTAATATCTCCTCCAAAGCTGCCTGTCATAGTCAACAGTCAACAATAGTCAACAGGTGGCGACATTTTACATCCATTAAAATAACATTAGCCAGATCCCTGTGTGGTGATAAAATAGATTATAAACTTAAGCCGAAATACGACAACTACCAACAACTGATACATTTACCACTAGGTTAAGGTGTTAACAAGACATTTAATAAATGGTAAGGGCCGCTGGAAAATGACTTTCATCTCGAGACCACAGTCCACAGCTAGACTCTAGCTAAATGGACTGGAGGCTAGCATCTCTACTCCTACCTCTGGAGTAGCAGCAGCAGCTGTGCTGAGCATGGAGCTTTAGTGCTGCTTATGCCACAAAGTTTTACATTTTACTAGTGCTGGGCCGTTAACACCATTAACAGCGCTAACGGACATTAACAGCGCTAACTGACATTAACATCGTTAACTGACATTAACAGCGCTAACTGACATTAACAGCATTAACAGCGTTAACTGACATTAACAGCGATAACGGACATTAACAGCGTTAACGGACATTACCTTAACCCCAAACAGTTCTCTCTACAAGGCCAAACCTTAAACTGAAATCCTAACTCCAACCGCGGAGGTGATGCTACGGAGAACACCATTCAGGAAACATCATTTGACGGTAACAGATTTCAAAACAACACCTGTATTTTGAAGTTTAGCCACACAAGTTAGTACTGTAGGTAAATATGGTTGTTTCTCCCGCTGTCCTAGTCATTCTCTGTAAAGTCGAGCCTTTTATGCACGTTCTTCTGGGCTTTTTAGTAGTTTAGACATTTTAAATCCTGCTTAAAATGAACATTCAACGTGCTGTTCATTGTTTGTTTACATCCGAGTACTTCCAATATGGCCGACATCCGGGTAACTGGCTACAATGCGCTGTGTAAAACACTCTAACTCACTTTTTTAATAAAAGCCTCCTTCAAATAATAGCCTGCCCCTATTATTAGCTGGGTCCCAAACTGATTTTTTATTAATAGAAGTCTCGGCTACTATTTGAGGAAATACGGTATGCATGTAACTACGGTTCTATGAATCTGGATAGAAATAAGAATGAGTATATCAGTAGGAATGAAACAGAACGTGCAGTACAGATGGTTTTTAAATGAAAGTGCTCCTCCACATGTGGTGAGATGTGAGAGATAAAAGAAAACGCTTGACTACAAACAGCTGGAAGTCCATTATTGTGGTCTGACCTGCGGACACTTAATTGTACTCAATCTCCGTCTCATATTTCAGTCAAATCTAAGCAATCAGAGACACGAGACATATTTTTAGAATCAGCACGACCTACACTTCCTATGATGCCATTATCTTTCATGTCCATCATAAATAAACGTCCAGAAATCTCCTTAGAAATCACAGAAAAAAGAGGCTAATTTTAACTGCAGAAGCTGCCTGAGAAACATCACGTTTTTAAGTTTTCTTGAACATCAAAGTAATACAGTGATAGTTGTCTGTATGTTGATGGTTTCACTGCAAACAGGAGCAGCTAATAAAGAATTCTGCATATGTTTATCAGAGCTGCACCCAATGAGTCAAAGCTTAGACTGTCGCCATGATAAATGATGTCTACATTGGAATTCGAGAGAGAGAAATAATGCGCAACAACAGAGACGCAACCACAGAAAGTAGGAAACTGGAGGACTGGAAGACAGGACAAAACCTGATTCTGGTCCTCTGGAGTCTAAATGTGGACTGCAGATTCCCCCTTTCAGCTGCTAGAGGTCTCTCAGTCAAAACAGTAACAAAAGATAGAGTTTCATTACGGTCCAGCTGAGTCTCCCGCAGTGTTGATTGTTCAGGAGGTTTTTCACCAGAAGTTGAATTATTGACAGAGGTCGATTCCTCCCCATAAAACCAGTAAAAATCAGTGTTTCTCTGGCGCTGTTTGGCAGAGCATCCTTGAGGGGCTGCTGCTAATGGTTTTTTTAGCTTTCTTACTTGGTTGTTAAGCTTCAGATGTTCAGTTTTTTTCCAGAAGCCAAATAATCCGCAGAGATCTCCTCCTCTCTAAAACAATCAAACCAGGTGAATAAAACATTTAAAAAACTATATATTGTGTTTCAAACTGTTTCTATTGAGTCATCAGTGACAGAAAACAACCGAGCGAACGAGGGCAAAATGGTGTAAATGCCGTACACTGACGCAACACGTTAACAAATGGGGGAACTGCACACTGAAAATATAAAATGGGGAAAGAAATAAGCAAAAAAGTGGGTGGAGGGGGGGTGAAAATAATGGCCGAAAATGGGGGGGAAGTGGGGGAAATAATGGGGGAAATGGAGGAAAACATGGGGAAAATAATAGGGGGGAAATTGGGAAAAAAATTGGGGGAAATGGGGAAAAATTGGAAAATAATGGGGGGAAAATGGAGCGAAATGGGAAAAATATGTGGAAAATAATGGGTGAAAATGTGGAAAATAATGGGGGGAAAATGGAGGGAAATGGGGAAAAAATGGGGAAAATAATGGGGGGAAAATGGGGGGGAAGGGGTTATATATAAACAGTCTGGAATAAAGTAGTTTTATGCTAAAAATCTGTTTTATTCTGATGCAGTTTGGTGGACAGCTGCTAATGTTTATTCAGCTTGTTTCTCTGATAACTTAAGATCCCGACGTCTGATGATAAAAATTATTCATCATCACAGCAAGTAGGAAACTGGAGGACTGGAAGACAGGTCAAAACCTGATTCTGGTCCTCTGGAGTCTAAATGTGGACTGCAGATTCCCCCTTTCAGCTGCTAGAGGTCTCTCAGTCAAAATAGTAACAAAAGATAGAGTTTCATTACGGTCCAGCTGAGTCTCCTGCAGTGTTGATTGTTCAGGAGGTTTTTCACCAGAAGTTGAATTATTGAGAGAGGTCGATTCCTCCCCATAAAATCACTAAAAACACTGAATAACAGCCGTTTTCAACATTAAAAATCAATGTTTCTCTGGCGCTGTTTGGCAGAGCTTCCTTGAGGGGCTGCTGCTAATGTTTTTTTTAGCTTTTTTACTTGCTTGTTAAGCTTCAGATGTTCAGTCTTTTTTCCAGAAGCCAAATAATCCGCAGAGTACTCTTCCTCTTCAAAACAATCAAACCAGGTGAATGAAATGTTAAAACTGTTTCTATTGAGTCTTCAGTGACAGAAAACAACCGAACGAATGAGGGCAAAATGGTATAAATGTCGTACACTGACGCAACACGTTAACAAATGGAGGAACTAAACATTGAAAATATAAAATGGGGGAAAAAATAAGGGAAAAAAGGGGGGGGGGGTTAATAATGGGCGAAAATAAAATGGGGGAAATAAAGGGGGGAAATATGGAGGAAATGGGTGAAAATTGGGGGAAAAAATTGGGGCAAATGGGGAAAAATTGGGAAATAATGGTGGGGATATGGATGGAAATGGGAAAAACATGGGGAAATTAATGGGGGAAAATGGGGACGAAAAATGGGGGTAAATTGGGAGAAATGGGGAAATAATGGGGGGAAATGGGGGTAAATTGGGAAAAAATTGGGGGAAATGGGGAAAAATTTAGAAAATAATGGGGGAAAATGGGGAGGAAAAATTGGGGGGGGGGGATTGGGGGAAATGGGGAAAAATGGGTGGAATAATCGGGGAAAATGGGGAGAGAATGGGCACATTTCACAGACACACAGATTCATACGCACATAGACTCATACATACACACACAAAGACACACACAGACACACACACACACACATACATACAAGTACATAGCCACACACCGATGAAAACTCTACATAAAGGATATTAAACGTTAAATTAGCTTTGTTCTCATTGCAATAAACCCTGCTGCTCAAATGTAAAATCTTCTTTTCTGTCTGTACTTTGAGTCACTTTACTGACTTCTGCATCAACATCTGCAAAACCACAACGTTGATATCTGCAGAAAGGTTATAAAACGCATCAACAGGCAAATGAAACACACTATTACCTCGATTCAATTGTTGGAAATGTGGGATAATGTATGACCACGGGCATTTAAATGCAGAAAAAATGACATATTATACATTAAAACAGAGTGAAAGTAGTATTTTTTGGCTCTCTGGACAAGTTAAGTCAAAGACGGAGGAGGTGGACAGAACTTATTACCGTCAGACTGTCATTTCAGATAACTTAAAGCGAAAAAGCTTTTTAAACATTTATGCAGCTTTCTCATTTCATTATAAATCACGGAAACATATCCACTACACTGCACTGCTGTTACTCAAGATTCTGCATATATTTTGAGCATCTGCAGTTATTGAAGCTATGATTCTTGGTGAAACCCTGAAATCTGTAATGATATTTTTTAACGGATGCATCATTTAATATCCCAGCCGGACATGAGTTTTATCTTCGGACAGTAGAATTTTAAATAAAAGTTCAGTGTTATGTGTTACTGCTGCTCCTTTTGTTCTGCGAGGAAAACTTTCTGCTGCGTACAAAACATTGTCTTCCTCACTTTATTGAATATTAATGTTAAATTCCTTCAAACAGCTCTGAATGAAGCGGAGCGACCGGCTGACTGGAAGAGACTCGAGCTCTCAGCTTCACTGAGGCAGCAGCAGGCAGACAGCTGACTGGCCCGCAGCTCTGCCTCTGTGTGTGTCTGTGTGTGTGTGTGTGTGTGTGTGTCTGTTTGTGTGTGTGTGTATGTGTGTGTGAGTGTGTGTGTCGACGTTTGTGTGTGTGTGTGTGTGTGTGTGTGTGTGTGTGTGTGTGTGTCGACGTTTGTGCGTGAGAGTGTGTGTGTGTAGTCCATCTGTTGTTGTGTGTCAGCCCGAGGCGTCAGCATGAGAGACAGAGCGAGAGACAAAGAGGAGAAAGAGAAAGACGGGAAGAAAAAGATGAAAAGATACACAACGAAGAGGAAGGAAGGTGTGTGTGTTTCTGCCTGTGTGTGTGTGTGTGTGTGTTCCTGTTCTTCCTACATAGTGAGGACCAGAACTCATTTTTAACCAACAGAGTGAGGACGTTTTTGCAAAGTGAGGACATTTCGGCCGGTCCTCACTTCTTTAAAGGCTTTTTTGAGATTTCAGACTTTGTTTTAAGGGTTGAAGGTTACATGATAATGATAATTAACTGAAACTGTATTGTGTGGTTACAAAACTAACTAAAATTATAGTGAAAATGTCCTTCGTTTTCATCTTTGTCAACTTTTTTCATACATAATGAAGATGGATAAGACAAAGGAAATAAAGGCAAAATTTACTGTGACCTCTTTTAATCTCCCACCCAACAAATACCCCATTACAAAAAACTACAACTAGTAAAAACTAAACTAAAACTAAAGCTTTTAAAAAAATAATAATAATAAAACTAGCAAACTCACTCTTAAAACTCATTAAAACTAACTGAATTTGAAAACAAAAACTCACAACGAAATTTCAGAAAATCCCAAACTATTATAACCTTGCAAAGGAATCCACTGTTCCAATGAGGGTCCTCACAAAGATGGATGTACAAGAATGTGTGTGTGTCTCTGTGTGTGTGTTTCTGCCCGTGTGTGTGTGTTTCTGCCTGTGTGTGTGTGTGTGTGTGTGTGTGGGACCTCAGGCGGTGCTGTCTGTGTGTCTCTGTGGATCCCAGATGGAGCCAGAACTCAACAGAACACATTAGTCCACTTGGCGTGTTCACACACACGTTCAGACACACTCACATATTCAGAGGAATCCTCCTGACAGTCGGATCACCTGAGCCTCGCCTCGCCTCGCCTCAGCTCGCTCTCAAGATTTCTGCTCCACTGGAACAGGATGTGGATGAGTTCTACGGCGGCCCGGAGAGGCCCCTCTTATCGCTTTATTAGTTATCTCCACTTCAGGTTTCAAAAAGAACGACGAGAGGAAGAAAAAATAAAAAAGACTCCCAGGCCGGGACGGAGCCGAGGAGCTCCGATATCTCTGGGTTTCATTTGCAAGTTTAGAAGGAAGGAAGCGGTGAAAGAGGAGAGGAGGATGTTTTAGCTCCGCTGGTTCTGTAATCTCACAACATTTTAGATTTGGACTAATTTGCTCTGAGACTTGACTAAATCAGCTGCACGGCGACCAGCCGGAGCTTCCTCCATCGTCTTTTATTCTCCTAATGAACTTCACGTTCAGATCTGAAAGTCTAGAATTAATCTGTTTAAACTCACTGAGAAAAAAGTGCAACTACACTGTAAAAATATATTCATAGAATTTTACTGATTTATTTGACAGGTTTTTTTCTTGTTTTTTTTTCTACCTCAAGTGCAAATGCCATAAAAAAATCACCTACACATATTAACCATGAAATGGGAGGTGACATATGTAAATTAACATAATGGAACAATATAGATAACCTAATGGTTTGGAGTGTTAAATTTCAGTGAATTCTATGTAAAAATACAGAAAATATACATCATGTTGATGAATGTAAAATTAAGTCAACTGTGCACTTACATACATTGATTACTTGTATTTGTAAATGCAACACAGACCAATGGAGGTACACTGTAAAAAATGATAATTATCAAAAAATGGTACAAAAAATGTATTTTTAAAGAAATTATCTATTTTATGGTAAATGGGTTTTTTTACCGAGCCCTGCTGTCAACTTCCCACGAGTGAGTACTAACTGTACTAACACTGTAAAAAATAATAATAACAATAATAATAATAATAATAATAATAATAGTAAAATACTGTAAAAAGTCTTTAAATAACAGTAAACAGCTATAAGTTGTTTTGTTTTTTAAAGATATATATTTTTTTTTTAAACAGATAAAATCTGTAGCATAATTTACGTTCCTGGTAACTTTTGCAGCCAGATTTTTTTACATTTTTTTAAATTATTTTTTTTTTTCATTTACCCCCCAAGTTTTGATAAGAAAACAGAAAGTTGCCTCAATATGTGTTCTTTTGTATTATTGTTATTATTATTATTATTATTATTATTATTTTATTTTATTTTATTTTTTTACATAGAATTCACTTTAATTTAACATTGAAGACCATTAAGCAACTGAATAATACTGTGAAAAAAAATCATAATTTCCCATTATAATAATTTGTAGAATTCAACTTGCATTTTATATATATATATATATATATATATATATATATATATTTTTTTTTTACAGATAATTACTTTTTTTCCATTGTTTTATGATTTTTTTATTTAACTTTTCCCCAAAGTTTTACTAAGAAAACAGAAAGTTGCCTCAATATCTGTTCTTTTATATTCATTATTATTTTTTATTTATTTATTTATTTATTTTACATAGAATTCACTTTTATTTAACATTGAAGACCATTAAGCAATTGAATAATACTGTGAAGAAAAAAATCATAATTTCCCATTATAATAATTTGTGGAATTCAACTTGGATTTTATGGTTAATATTTTTTTGGTGAAATAATAAACTCAAAGGGTTCATTTTAATTTGGGTGACAGCTTCAGTTTTTTCATCTAAATGTTTTGTTCATCCTGTTGATGTTATTATGAGCGTATTAATGTTCATTAATATCAGTAATAAAGAAACATTAAACTCAATGGTTGCTTGTTTCCATTATCTCTGTGTTATTAAATGAGCAGATTTCAGACCAGCAGCTGCTTGTGATTTTAATTAAACATCATCAGTAACGTCTTTCTGTCCGACGGCAGCCAGGAGACGTGAGCGCCGCCTCTACAGCGTTGGCTCGATATATTAATAAGAAGTTTATTTAAAAACAGACTCCGACTCTGACAGACGGAGTGAACGCAGGATCCCCGCAAGGCAATTTAACAGCAGAGAGCCAAACAAAAGCAGCGGAAAATAAGGTGGAATTAAAACACAAAAGACGCCGAAGCACAGAGGACAAATGACAAAAAGAATAAATGCAATTAAAAAAGAAAGATACTCAAACACACAATTAAACTGGCAGACTGACAGCTTCAATTTCAACCTTTTCAACTGGAAAAACAGTATTTTTTCTGCATAATATTTTTGTTTTTGGCCATTGTTAGCTTTTCTTCAGACGGAGAGGTCATAAAAAATTAAGATTTTTTTGTCCCAATTAACGAAAAAAAACACCTATATTACTGATTTAGCAGCTTTTAGTTCTCTGGAGCATCTCTATCTGGATCATATCGATAAGAATAAAAGCTGTTAATGCAAAAAGTGAATGCAAACCTTATTTAATGATCGTTAAAAATCTAATAAAGCTTCTCATCAGCTGCTTGAATGTTCACATCACAGTCTGCACAATATCAATCAATCAATCAAGAATCAAGAAGCTTTTATTTTCATTGCACAGAGTAACAAGTACCAGTACAATGAGATTTGCCATCAACCCGTCCAAAACGTATAAAACACACAAACAATATGACAGAGGTGAACAGGACAGGAAGAAAAAGAAATACAGCACAACGTGAGGGGATTATGAAGCTGCAGCTGTGGTACAAACAGAAACACTGAGCATCTAAAGCAGGGGTCTCAAACTCCTGGCCCGCGGGCCGATTGTGGCCCTTGTGACGATATTTTGTGGCCCCCACCTTGATATGAAAGTTTAATGTGAGTTTTATATGAATGGCACTTTACCGTGTTGTGTGTGGAAGGTCCCTTTAGTTACTTTTTTTGGTAATTTTGTGTCTTTTTTGTGTCATTTTTCTGGTAAGGCGTTATTAAAGACAGTTCAAAAAGTAAATAAATGTACGTAAATGCTGGAAGTGAAAAAGGGTCACGTGGCTGCCGCAAGTTACATACACATTTTACATAAACAACGTAACTTAAGTTAAAAATCGTTTACTTTTGTCCCGGCGGTCAGAACAAAAAACATGGTGGACAGTTCTCTCATTTTTAGTGAAAAAATCAATATTTTGACTTAGTTTCTGCATAATAATGGATTTTGATCACATTTCTAGCGAGAAATATATGTTTTATTTTCTAAATATTCACTCAGTGAATGTACATAATCACTTTGTATGTTGGAATAGCCACGGGATCTGACTGTCATTAACATGCATTGTAGCTAAATCTGTGTCGGTTTCACGGAAATTTGAGTGATTCCGTGGCTATTCCACGGATTTTGAGTTAAGCAAATCCGTGGCTATTTCATGTTGTTCACCACGTTGATTTCTAAAGAGGAGGACAAGAACGTGAGAGGCCGCTCGATAGAAAACTTTGGCTTTGCTGCATCAGTTGATATAGTTTGTGGACTACTGCTTTGATGCCACTGTGGACGCTGCAGACGGACGTCTCCGTCTCTAACGGGACAGAGAATAATTCTTTATTGTTGTGATCTGGATCTTCATCTGTCTGAACAGGCCACTCTCCCTCTGTCCCTTTAAATCTGGATCTCAGCTCATCATCCCTCTCTCTCTCTCTCTTCCTCTCTCTCAGGGGAGCTCGATGCCCTGCATGACAACAGATGGAGCCCTGAGGCTCTGGGACCACACACACACACACACACACACACACACACACACAGACACAGAGGCAGGAGCTGGCAGCAGTGGGCTGGGTGAGAGGCAAGCTGTGGTAAAGACTGATGTCAACATCAGTATGAATGAACACGCACACTGATTTATGATGGGAGAATGCACTTGGTCACACACACACACACACACACACACACACACACACACACACACACACACACACACGGTGATGTGGTTATATGTGGATAACAGATAATAGATTATTCAATTTTTTAATGTTAAATTACCAACATTGTCTCACAGAAATCCATGGAATAGCCACGGAATCACTCAAATTTCTGTGAAACTGACACGGATTTCGCTACAATGCAAGTTAATGACAGTCATATCCCGTGGCTATTCCAACATACAAAGTGATTATGTACATTCACTGAGGGAATATTTAGAAAATAAATCATATATTTCTCGCTAGAAATGTGATCAAAATCCATTTTTATGTAGAAACAAAGTCAAAATATTGATTTTTTTCCACTAAAAATGAGAGAACTGTCCGCCATGTTTTTTGTTCTGACCGCCAGGACCTTGAAAGTCACGTAACTTGGAACAAACCAATAGGAAAAAATATCCATGGAATAGCCACGGGATATGACTGTCATTAACTTGCATTCTAGCGAAATCCGTGTCAGTTTCACGGAAATTTAAGTGATTCAGTGGCTATTCCACGGATTTTGAGTTAAGCAAATCTGTAACTATTTCACGGATTCCTGTGAGACCAGGTTCTAAATTACAATCAATTATCTCTCTGATATATATATATATATATATATATATATATATAGAAAAGAAATCAAAATATAAAATACACATCATATTACTGAAAGTCAAATTAAGGCAACTGTTTTGTTGGAGAAAAAAGCAATTTAATGCAATAAAAAGGAGAAAATTGTATTAAAAATGTAAAAAGTGTGAATTTTATTAGTACTGCTACTTTAAGTAAGAGCTGAGGCTGTCTGCTGTCATTTGCAATGATGTGTGACAGCGAGCAGTGTGTGTGTGTGTGTGTGTGTGTAGCGATCTGCTTCAGAGGACTGTTCTGGGATTTGAATCTCGTGGGATCGACCGGTTTGCTGCGTTCAGAAAATAAACTGTCGTTGTGAGGATTTAGTCTCAGCAGCCAGAAGGACGAAGTCGACAAACAAAGTTAAAAAGACTCCAGAAGGTCGTGAACCTGCAGCTCTCTGAGCTCTACCAGCAGAGCTCTGTTCAGAAAAGAAGGAAAACAACAACGTGGCTCCAATTAGCGACCAAATGTTGTGATTAAATTACACTGAGCATGTTGTCTGACTCTGTCCAAGCATCTGCTGAAGATCTGCAAACACATGATGCACAAATATCATCACAGGACACGATAATAACAGCCTCATGAGCCTTTACAGACACAAACTACAGACCTGGAGCAAGGTTATTATACTTAACAAAAACTAACGAAAAACGAAAACTAAGGCTACGTTTACACGAGGACGGTCTGAACAGAAGACGCAAAAGTGGCGTTGCGTCTTCACTTTTTATTCCTCGTTTAGACGAGCGTTTTCGGGAGGAAATCTGCTGCATACGGTGACGCAAAAGTGTGTGAAATTGGATTGTATGCAGCCAGGCGGCATCACTTAAAGCCATAAGAGCATCTTTGGGCATGCAGAAGTTTTCACGCCACACATTTTCATCAGCTACTCCTTCCACAAAGTTCTCCACCATCACTAGATCTCCCAGGTCTCGTTCACAGCCGTCTGGCTCACCTCCGACCAATTGCTGCATCCAAAATGTGATAGAGGTAATTCCAGATCCTTCTCTGTTCACTAATACTATCTCTACATATCCTGTACATTTGGTGGAAAGACTCCTGTAAGTTTATTAGAGCTGCCAGAGCAGCTTGAAGGTCCGACGCATGGAAATAATCCCACGTTTGTTTATTTTCCTGTACTGGAGCATGTATGTGACGTAAACACATACGTGACGTGAGCAGATCAGATCAGAGTTTTGTGTCTTGTCAGTGTAGACGACACGCTACGGCGGAGCGGATTTAACTTTTCCACTTTGGAAGGTGGTTTCAGATTTTTGCGTCTTTAAGCCCCAAAAACGCCGTCACCGTCTAAACGAAAGGCACTTCCGATAAAATATTTTGTCGTTTTTACCCGCAAGCGTCCTCGTGTAAACGGGGCCTAGAATTGAAAAAACATTTTCGTTAACTGAAATAAAAAATAAATAATAGATTGATTACAAAAATAACTGAAATTATAGTGAAAATGTCCTTTGTTTTCGTCTTTATCAACTTTTTTTCAATCATAATCCAGTGTGTATTCCTGCTTTGTGGCTTCCGGGAAAATTTCCAGTGAAATTACCGTAATGACACTATAAAGAGCAACTTCTCAGCTTTTAGAAAACATTGGAAATTTCCGAAAAGCGTAATCCGTTCAGTTATTATGGTAATCCGAAGTGTGCTTGAGCAAACATGTCACCGGCTCAACACTCTTTGGAAAATTAATTACGACCTCTTTGAATCTCGCATTACAAAGCCCCTTCCAAATAAACTAAAACTAATAAAAACTAAACTAAAACTAAGCATTTTTCAAAAAATAAAAACTAATTAAAACTAGCTGAATTTGAAAACAAAAATTCACAACGAAATTAAAACTAAAACTAATGAAAAATCCCAAACTATTATAACCTTGACCTGGAGCATTCAGAGGACGGATGGCTGAGACACTATAATGACAATAAGGGGTTTCTAAGGGAGAAACACAACACAAGGGTTTGCCATACAATCGCCAAAATGTGCAGAAATCTACAAAATGTCAACAGCTTTTGAAACCAAACCACAGCATGAATGTTTCTGTTGTGTTCCTCAAGGTCTTAGTGTCTTAACCCTCTGGGGTCTGATATACCACATAATATTTACTATACCCATGTTTGGTATTTGGTATTTTCTCAGCACAACTTCAGCATGACCTGACAATTATTTTTTCACTTTAACCTACTTTATTAACCCTTTGGAGTTATTTTGATGGGTTTTGACTATTTTTCATTCTGCCTGTATAAACGACTTTAAAGTTGTTGGTATCATTTTTTTCACCACAACCTCACCTGATTATTATTTTGTCATTTTGACTTACTGGATCGACATTTTGAACACAAAAAACACACAAACCTACACAAAAAAAAAAAAAAAACCACACACAAAATTGTTTACAAAAAACATACATAAGAAAACACATAAAAACAGAAAAAATACACAAAGAAATGACAACAGAAAAACACAAAATACACAAAAAAACCCCACAAAAAACCCACAAAAATCACACAAAAAATATTAAGCACAAAAGATTGCATTAAATGCTGAATGCACACAGCCAAATTCAATATAATATCTGCAAAAAACTTCAGCAACATCATGTTACACTTGGTCGAGTCGGTTTTTACTCTCTTAACTTTTACTCTTTTAAACTCAGGTCGTGATTACAGATTTATGACTAGAATAACTAAATTATTCTTCATGTTCTCCGCTTTCAGGTGGCGTCCAACACGTCTGTTTACCTTCTGTCCCCCCCTGATCCTCCTGTCTGCTCAGGGGTTAAACCTCATTACCTCACCTCTCTCCTTTCCTTGCTCCTCTCTACACTCTGGACCTTTTGGTCCCAAACAGACTGCAGATATTCAGCAGCTGTCTCCTGGTGCAGCGGTGGACACAGTGTTCACCACCAGCCCCGAGGCTCTGCAACACGCTGCCCCGGGCAACCGGCTCCTCTCAAATCTTTACTGGGATTGTCTTTTCCTTCCTCTAATCTCATAATACTGGAACTGTTTGCTTTGCTGCACAAAAACCCAACGATTTTACAATTTATTGATTTTAATTTGCTTCCCTGTGTGAAGCACTTTGTAACTCGCGTTTGAAATAAAGATTATAATCGTAGAAGCACCCCGGAGACGCTCCTTAACATTTGTGTCACGATGTGTTGGAGTGCACAGAAACCAGATCTGCAGGAGATCTGCAGCTCGTGCAGAGAGACGTGAGCTGGCCGCAGCACTGTTCCATCAACTTCTTTAACTTCTTGCAGCTACAAAAGTCTTTAAATGGTTATGAAAAGAGTCTTAATTTAAAACTGATGCCTCAATATGACCAACATACGCAAACAAGACCATCAGTAAGGAGCTATTTTTGTTATAGTTATTGTTAATTGTTAATTTTGTGTCTTTTTTAGTCATTTTGAGTCTTTTTTTGGTCCTTTTGTGTTTTTTTTTTTTAGTTATTTTGTGTCTTTTTTTGGTCCTTTTGTGTCTTTATTGGTCATTTTGTGTCTTTTTTTTTGTAATTTTGTGTCTTTTTTTGGTGATGATTTCAAAGTTCTAGAAAAGTCCCATGATGCATTGCGACACTCCCACATGTATTCTCATTCTGTGTCTTTTTTTGGTGATTTTGTGGGGGTTTTTTTTATCATTTTGTGTCTTTTTTAGTGATTTTATGTCTTTTTTTCAGTCATTTTGTGTCTTTTTTTGGCCATTTTGTGTCTTTTTTTCAGTCATTTTGTGTCTTTTTTTGGTCATTTTGTGTCTTTTTTTTAAGTAATTTTGTGTCTTTTTTGGTCATTTTGTGTCTTTTTTTGGTCATTTTGTGTCTTTTTTGGTCATTTTATGTCTTTTTTAGTAATGTTGTGTCTTTTTTGGTCATTTTGTGTTATAAAAAAAATCATTTTGTGTCTTTTTTAAAAATCACTTTGTGTCTTTTTTCAGTAATTTTATGTTTTTTTTTAAGTAATTTTGAGTATTTTTTTGTCCAACTTCAGTTTCATCAAGTTCTTCAACTTCTAGCAGCTACAAAAGTATTTAAATGGTTGTGAAAATAGTCAATTTAAAACAGATGCCTCAATATGACCAACATACACAAACAAGACCATCAGTAAGAAGCTATTTTTTCATTCTGTTTTCATTTTCCCAGACAAAGAGTCAGTTAAAAATGAGCCCTTAGACTAGATTTGTAACCTCTCCTCAGCATTTGTGTCACGATGTGTTGGAGTGCACAGAAAGCGTATCTGCAGGAGATCTGCAGCTCGTGCAGAGAGACGTGAGCTGGCCGCAGCAGCGTTCAGCTGGCTCGTTCATGTGTTGGCTGGTTTTAGGAATGTGTGCGCGGGTTGATTTGCAGGGAGAACGGAGCTCCGGTTAGCAGCACGCAGCCAAGCTTTGGGCAAATGTTGACACCTGGAATTAGACCAGAGCACTTGAGCTGATTCTGGTGCATCGTTGATCACGAGGCTGGCAGCCGGCCAGCAGCAGGTGTGCCAGGATTACTGGAGGGCACGGCTCAGCACAACATGTGGACCAGGAGAACCAAAGCCTCCAGCAGGACGTTTCTCAGGACTTTGACCCCTCTGGAGTCCATGAAAGCGCCGGAGCACCACTTCTTGTTTTGGCTTTTCCAGAAGTTTCCATGTCCAATTTAATGCAACAACCCTTTTTTAGCAAGGGTGAAAAAAAAAAAACACCTCGAAGTGTATTGACATGATTTTACTTTTTTTGTAGAGATTTTTCTAATTTAGCTTTGTGCATTTAGCATTTGTAATGCAGTTGTGAGGTTTTTTTGTTTTTTGTAATTTCTTTGTGATTTTATCTGTGTTTTTTGTCATTTTTGTGTGTTTTTTTGTAATTTTGTGTGTGTTTTTGGTTAGTTTTTCATGTTTTATGTGTTTTACGTGTATTTTTTGTAATTTTTTTTGTGTTTTTGTGTGTTCAAGATGTTAATCCAGTAAGTCAAAATGTAAAAATAATCAGGTCGTATAGGTGAGGTTGTGCTTAAAACAATATTTTTAAACCTCTGAAGTTCAGGATATTTTAGGATATTAGGAACCAAAAATACAAACAAAAGACACAGGTTTCTATGGAAATGTACCATTTTTTAACCATTAATACACACAAAAACAGCAGAAAAAATAACAAATAATAAAACTGCAAAACAGTGTACTTGCATGTAAATTAAAAATATTAATAGTTTTCATTGTAGAAAGAAAATTCACAATTTAAAAATGGTCTAGAAACATAAATGGCACACTGTGAAAGCTCCTATGATTGACCTTTGATTGAGTCAAAAACCGACAAAATAGCCCCAAACTCCAAAGGGTTAAGTATTGTGAATGCTTAGACTTCTAAGGAATAAACTCTCCAAAACTCAGCTCAACAGCATTTTGAATCCCGTGGGATCGACCGGTTTGCTGTGTTTAGAAAGTTGTTCTAAGGATTCTGTAAGTGCTGCCCAGAAGGATGGAGTCAAGAAATGAAGTTAAAGAAGAGTACAGAGGGTCATGAACCTGCAGAACTCTGTTCAAAAAGAAGGAAAATAACAACGTGGCTCCAACTAGCAATCAAATGTTCTGATTAAATTACACTGAGCTTGTTTTCTGAATCTGTCCAAGCATCTGCTGAAATTCTGCAAACACATGATGCACCAAAGAGCATCACAGGACAGGATAATCACAGCCTCATGAGCCTTTACAGACACAAACTGGAACATTCACCGAAAATACAGAAATCTACAAAATGTCAAAAGATTTTCCTCTGGTGTTCCTCAAGGTCTTAGTGTCTTAATGTGGGATTCTGGAGGGGTTTTAGACCATATTTATCAATGCTCAACTGCTCAAAAATGGTCACATTTAGCATCAGTGCTGTGTGTAACAGCAGGCGTGTGGCTGAGTGCTCGCCAGCCAAGCACCGAAAAATGAAACTCTTGAAAAACTCTCCAAAATGTCTCATGTTTTTGATATTAATCACAAAAAAATGCTGCAACAACTTATGCAACATAACTGAGCATGCACCAGGTTCTGCAAACACATGATCCACAAAAGAGCATTAATGTGTTTAAGTATAATATGTTCATGTTTGTCATTAAACCCTCTGGAGTCTCCAAAAGCTCCAAATCCAGACTTCTTGATGACATCCAGACTAGAAAACAAAGCAGCGTGGAGCCCTACTGTAAATTTACCTCTAAAGTTCTGGCTGTAAACTCCATGAGGCCAGTTTCAGTTTGATGATGATATACCAAGTAAAACTGGAGACAAGCTCAAATAGATTTAGTATAAAATGATAGAACTGGATGGAACCCTCTTATATGTTAGATTTGACACCTTTGTTCACATTTGCAACATTTAAAATTCTTTATTGAGCATGATAGTGTTTTGAAAGTAAAAAAAAAGATTCAAAATCACATTTTATGTTGGACTAAAGGACTAAAAAAGACACAAAATGACCAAAAAAAGACACAAAATGACCAAAAAAAGACACAAAATGACAAAAAAAGACATGAAATGACCAAAAAAGACATGAAATGACCAAAAAAGACACAAAATGACAAAAAAGACACAAAATGACCAACAAAAGACACAAAATGACCAAAAAAAGACACAAAAAGACTAAAAAAGACACGCATGACACAAAATGACCGAAAAAAAGACACAAAATAACTAAAAAAAGACACAAATGACACAAAATGACTAAAAAAAGACACAAAAAGACTAAAAAAAGACACAAAAAGACAAAAAAAGAAACAAAATTATAAAAAAAGACACAAAATGACCAAAAAAGACACAAAATGACCAAAAAAAGACACAAAATGACTAAAATGACTAAGAGGAAAAACTGTGCATTGAGTGTCTCGTCACAAACCAACAGTAGGTTTCAGAAGACTTCTAAATTCTAAGCTTGAAAGTTGTATTGTTGTTTTATTACAGCTTGAACTTTACATCACTGGAGCAAAATGTAATTTTATCTTATGTATCTTCCACTGTGTCAGATTTTCCCCAATCTCAGGCTCCTTAAACTGATTAAAAGTCCTCTGAAAGATGAAAAAACGTCACTATAATCCAGCGAAAAACCTTTCTGAGTTCTTGACGGGTTTTCTGCCCAGGACCACAGGAAGTGACATCACCTGCAGCTCAGCACGGAGCGGCCTCTTAACGCAGCTAATGTGAGCGTAAAGGTCAGCAGGAGGAGGAGGTAAATGTCAGAGCTAATCTGAGGCGCGGCGGGGAAACAAACAGGAAGCTTTGACTGAAAGTGAATGTGTAATGTGATGGATGAGTGTGGACAGGCAGGAAGTGTCTGACATGAACAATACGCAGCGGCGGCAGCGAACGCAGCAGCCTGTTTGGGCGTGGAGACGAGGGAGGGGAGATGTGACGCGGCTAATTGATTCTGGCAGGACAGAAGTGTAAAACACAAACAATTATGAAGACAGAAGAAGAAGAAGAAAGACGGGGAGATGGAATCAGAGCGCCCTGACACCGTTCATTAACTTGGAGAGGAAAGAAAGGAGAGTAAACACCAAACAACCTGCAGAGGGAGGAACAACCTGCAGACTGACTTCCTCTAAACACTAGAAGTTACTATAAAACATCAAGATACGGCAGGAAAAGCTTCTACAACTGGTCCTGAACTAGCAGCACGGCTCTTATTAGCTGCAGGTCAACGTTTTCAGTCCCTGGAACAAAATAAAAGTGGAACAAAAGAGTTTCTGCAGTGCTGAACTTCACTCACACTCAAACTCATTCATGCATGTTGCAAACAGACACTGATATCACTTCACTTCAACTCATGTCTCAATTCATATCTCCTTCAAAATAACCGAGACAGAATTGAGATCAGGGGCATATACAGCTATGAGATCTCCTCAGTTGATCCCACTTCTCAAGTTTTGCTCAAATGGTTTTCTCAACTCAACCTCCTTTGTCTTAGTGATGTCTTTGTCTCTTTTTAGCTCATCTCTTGCTCCTAAAGGTCCCTTAGGAGAAGTTATTCAGAAACAGACAGCTAACATATCATCTACCCAACTTAAAAATCTAAAGTAAAGATATCTAAGGGCTAAAGTCCGAACCAAGGTCCATGCTCTGTTACATTGTCTCCACCTTTTACCTGTGGTAATACTTTTGCTGGTCTTTTGCTACCAGCAGCACCAGCTTAATGAGCAATACGTGAGAGTGCTTGGTATTAGCAAGATGAGCCTCCTCATCATGAAAAACTGTATCGCCGTCGACAGGAGAGGAGGAGAAAACGGCTCGCAATCCTGACAGTTATGGCAAAGTAAAAAAAACTTCCTGTCATTGATACGAAGGTCCGAACTATAAAAAAAGTTGTTTTCACACAGCAAAATGTTCAGACCTTGGTTGGTTTGGTCTGGACCGAGACCACCTCTTTTGGTCGGACCAAACTTTGGTCCTTTGGTCCGGACCGTGGTCCGCGGCACCTTTCACACCTGGAATTTAGGTCCGGATCAAACTGAAAAGTCCTAAAGTGGTGTGATGTCTTTGTCTCTTTTTTGCTCATCTCTTGCTCCGAAAGGTCCCTTAGGAGAAGTAATTCCGAAACAAATGAACACAGAATGATACAAATATGAGAAGCTCATGAGGACTGATCTCAGAGAAGAGATTGAGCAACTCATTTTTCCTACGGGAATGCACACACATCAGCAAACATAAACCTGAACCTGAACTAAAAACACACACAAAAGAAAAGAAAGACAGCTTACATTATCTACACCGTGAGGGCACCACAGTCCATAGACACTTTTAAAAAAGAACTAAAAACATTCCTTTTTAGCAAAACCTTTGGTTCCTCCCATCTAGATGGTTTTTAGATTATGTATGTATGTATGTTTTCTGCTTTTAGCTGTTTTTTTTCCTTTTTTATCCTTTTTATAATTAGACTGTTATGCTTTTAACCTGTAGCACTTTGAGATTTCCTGTAATGTAAAGTGCATTACAAATAAAATGTATTATTATTATTATTATTATTATTATTTCTACCCAACTCAACAATATATGTCAGAGAAGCCACCAGGACTGCTCTTATAGAAGATATTTACAGGGAAGAGGAAAGAGGAGCCTCATTTTAAAGGGAGTCCTGAACCCGTTTGACTCTGCAGGAAGACCTCAAAGTGTGAGAGGAAGCTGAGCTCAGAGCTCCACTACAACAAGATGTGCTGCTGACTTTGATGCCTTTCTTTGCTGAGCGTTAACACGTCTTTCCACATTTTAACTAAACAATCTGAGAGTCTCCAAAGCGCCGGCGTTTAATGTCTGAACACAAACTGAGTGAGCTTTAATTCCCACAGCTAATCACAGTGTGGAGGCAGAGGAGGAGCCTGATGTGAGTACAGATTGATGAACCCAACAGGAGCCATCGTGCGAGGGGATAAAGAGTTGGCTGACTTCCCTAACAACAACAAAAAAAAAAAAAAGGAAGGGCAGCTCAGGCAGCTTTCTCTCTCCTAATTTGGATTATCAGGGGGGACAGAAAGTTAACAGAGCGCTCTTTATGCAAGGCGAGCTGACAGGAAGTCAAACATCAGAGGGGAAGGGAAGAAGAAGAAGCGTCAGCAGCCTTACCTAGCTTGGGCAGAGAGTACTGGACTTTAAAGTAGTCCTGGTAGAATCCCAGGAGCTTCTTGGTGATGTCCAGAGCGTAGTCCCCCGCGCCGCTGGAGATGGCGTCCGGCCGAGCATACAGGCGGATCTATAGGACAAAAAAAAAAGAAAGATGTTCATGTGTTTTAGTCTTTTTGGTCATTGAATGTCTTTTTTGGGTGATTTTGTGTCCTTTTTTTGTTGTAATTTTTTGTCTTTTTTGGTCATTTTGTGTCTTTTTTGGTCATTTTGAGGTTACCCAGAAATTAGAAATCAATACAACCGCAGTGCTTTTATTTTGAAGGTGGCTTACGTACCCACCTGCAAAGACTCGACTCTTGAACTGATAGTTCACAAGTCCCGACCCCAGTTGGGGTTACGAGATGATTTCTGGGGGTCAACAAATCATTTTGGAAGTCAGCTCTGTCTCAACTGTGTTAAAGTGTTCATGTAGTAATGTGTTTTAGTCTTTTTGGTCATTTAATGTCTTTTTTTGGTCATTTTGTGTCTTTTCTTGTCATTTTGTGTGTTTTCTGGTCATTTTGTGTCTTTTTTGGTCATTTTGAGGTTACCCAGAAATTAGAAATCAATACAACCGCAGTGCTTTTATTTTGAAGGTGGCTTACGTACCCACCTGCAAAGACTCGACTCTTTAACTGATAGTTCACAAGATTTATTTTGAAATCGTAGCTCCATGAACATAAAAATAAGACATTCCTTGGTCACCTTGTGAATCCACCGTAAGAGCTAACAAGCATTAGCATTAGCACTTGAGCTAACAAGCACTTTAACTATAGTTAAGACAACAAATATAGCCACTAATATATATGACAGAAGAAAATAAACTTTAACAAACCTTGTGTTCCTGTCAGCCAGCCACTATAGAAGCCTTTTGATACTTTATATCAACTTTATATGAATTACAACGCTGTCCTTATTATTTACCGTTCGTTTTTAAATTTTTTACCGTTCTACCTGTTATAACCTGTCACTACCTTTCAAAATAAAAGCACCCGTTTCACACTGGACGGCGCCTTTTCAAAATAAAAGCACGACAACATTGTAAAACACCTATATACACCAATATCCTCATTTTACCTCTTATATTATAAGAGGTAAAATGAGTAATAAATATACCTCTTATATTATAAGAGGTAAAATGAGGATATTTTTACATTTTACCTCTTATATTATAAGAGGTAAAATGAGGATATTGGTGTATTTGTATTATATAGCTTGTTTTTTCATGTTTTTTAAATTTTCTAGGTGTTTTACAATGTTGTGGTGCTTTTATTTTGTTGTATTTGCAACCTGTATTCATATTTGCAACATTTAAAATTCTGTGTAGACTGTAAAAAAAGATAAATAATAGCTACTCAATAAAATTGAGGCAACAGATTGCAGGCAATATTATTAATTAAATCTAACTACGTTACAAGTTGAGTTAATAATTAACTTAACAGGAAGTGCCTGTCAATTAAAAACGGACTGATTCTATTGTGTTGGATTCATTCAAAATTCTCTTGATTAAGAATTACATTCACATAAAGATTATATTTAATGTGATCAAAATAATTAGATTCCATCTCAAACATTTTTATATTAAAGTTAAACAACTGCCTCAAAATCAAGGACGCACTTATATTTAATATGTTTTATCAAATGTGTTAAGTATAAATGAAATGACTACAAAATAATTTAATACAGTGTATTGAAGTATAATTTTCAAGATCAGATTTTATGTTTTCCTTTGTTTCTTTTGGGTTCAACATTTTTATCAAGTAAGTCAAAGTAAAAAATTAATTATCAGGACATAAAGGTGAGGTTGTGCTGAAAAAACTGATACCAACATAGCATGGTGAAGATGTTTTAACCGATTTTCTAAAGGGCATAATAGCCGAAGATTTCAGAGGGTTAATAGAGATGGATCTAAAAACAGATAGAGAGAGAGGAAATGGAATTAGTGTACGCTCAGCTCTGCAGAGGAACCAAATGGAGCCGCGCCAAGTTTTTACACAGAGAGGGAAATTAAATTTGGCAGAGTTTACAATCAAATCTACAAGGAGACAAACAGAACAGGGCTGAGTGTATATTAAACTCTACAGAGGAGATAATATAATCAGGTTGAGTTTAAGTTCAAATCTGCAGAGACGCGGAAATTAAATTTGAGGGCTTTTTTTTGTGTGGAAATGTACACAGAGGCTGAGAGAGAGAGAGAGAGAGAGAGAGAGAGAGAGAGAGAGAGAGAGAGAGATATGGAAGCAGGCCAGTGTGAGGCAGGTCAGGCCTGCAGAGAGACGAAGTGGATCAGGCCGAGCTCGTGTTCTCGGGCTCTCCAGACACAATAATGAAGTCGGGGCGAGTTTGGTTCAGATGCACAGGAAGAGAAAAAAGATTCACAGCAGCGACTTTCAGCAGCAGAGAGGAGAAAAAAAACGAGGAAGTTAAAAGTTTTGCTTGAGGTCGAGTCCAATAGTTCTCACAGTCAGTCTGATAAATGTCGATAACTCTACTTTTTGTGTTTAAGTTCCCACTTCAACTGCTTTCGGTGATGCAGCTTCCAGGTCAAACTTTGATTCTACTCTATTATCTGTTAAGTTCTTCAACTTAAGCTCTTGCTGCCATATAAATACACTCCCAGCAGTCACGAAGACTAAAAAAATGAAATCCGTTTCAAATTACACTTCAATTCCTTTCAGTTTTTCTTGTCAAGTGACACTAGTAATTCAGCTTCTAGGCCAAACTTCAATTGTGGAAAGTTCCTACAATACAAATACAGCCCAAACTCCAACAACTATCCAAAACGTTTATTTTGTTTCAAATTCCACTTCAAATCCTTTCAGTTTTGCTTGTCAAGTGACACTCCAATTTCAAACTGTAATTCAGCTTTCAGGTCCAATTTTAATTCCATGAAATGCTTCAAATTAAGAGTTTGTTGCCAGACAAATACGGTCCAAATGCTAAAAAAATCATAATTCAATTTTTTAAAATCTATTTTAAATTACACTTCAACTCCTTTGAGTAATTCAACCTTCCATTGCATTAAGTTCTTCAGCTAAAGCTACTGCTGCTGTACAAGTATGCTTCAAATGCTAAAGAGAATCAAGTTTTAAAAAAGTTAATCTGTTTCAAAGTACACTTCAACTCCTCTCAGGGATTCAACTACCAGGTTAACCTTCAACTTTATTTAGTTATTAAACTAAAGATGTTGCTGTAGAACAAATACAAGCCAAATACTACAAAAACATGCATTTTAATAGATCACTTTAGTTTCAAATTACACTTCAGCTCCTTTCAGTTTTTGCTTGTCAAGCGACACTTCAATTTAAATTGTAATTCAGTTTCCAGGTCCAACTTCAATCCCATAAAATGCTTCAACTTAAGCTGTTGCTGCCAGAAAAATACACTCCAAAAGCTATAAAGAATCATAATTACATTTTTTAAAATCTATTTTAAATTACACTTCAACTCCTTTCAGTAATTCAACTTCCAGATCCACCTTCCATTTCATTAAGTTCTTCAGCTAAAGCTATTGCTGCCGTACAAATATGCTTGAAAAGCTAAAGAGAACCATGTTTTAAAACAGTTAATCTGTTTCGAAATACACTTCAACTCCTTTCAGTTTTTGCTTGTCAAGTGACACTTCAGTTTAAATTGTAATTCAGTTTCCAGGTCCAACTTCAATTCCATAAAATGCTTCAACTTAAGCTGTTGCTTCCAGAAAAAAAAACACTCCAAAAGCTACAAATAATTGTATTTAAAAATGTTTATCTTTTTCAAATTACACTTCAACTACTTTCAGTGATTCATCATCAAGGTCTAGGTCAATTTAATTAATTTCTTCATCCTAAAAGTGTTGCTAAGACTATGTTTAAACACCTTCGCTTTCTTTATATTTTACAATCAATAGTTTATTTTCTGCTCATTGAGTTTGTTGACCTCATGCATACACATCTGCTAACATAAACAATTACTCCATAAATAAATAAATAAATAACAATAAATAAATCAGATAACGAGAGGTGAACTCCCGCTGCCTGCCAGCTGCAGACTAATGAGGCTGCTGGCTAACACGCTGCATGTTAATGTAATTGGATCATGTGAAAGAAGAGTTTCATGTTTGACTTTCTCATTTATAGCAAATCCACATTTACTGCGTTGTTGACTCTCATGTTGATTATATAAAGTTTTTTTTGCTTTAAAAAACAAAACAAAGCTTAATTTTAAACATCCTACAGAACATACAGTAGAGAACATACACACAGATCTGATCTGCCAATCAATAATCAATACAGCATGACTGCAGTGACCTCGCTGGTGACCTCATTTAAAGGCCGACAAGCTGTGTGTGTGTGTGTGTGTGTCAGATGTTCAGGATGTGTATTTATTATTGGATCATTGGCCTCGACATTACAGTCCAGACTTCCCCACACACTTACTTCAATAAAGAATTTTTCTATTTATATTCATGATTTTTCATTTAAAACGTGTCCAAAAATAAAGTGTTTGCACAAACCAGATCCTGTTAAAAACATTAAATTCTCCTCAGAGACACTGAAGACATGATTGATTCTGCTGAGACCAACGGTCACGTGACAAATATTCACTGAGAATCTGTTTACACAGAGCTGAGAGGAGAGGACAGGAGAGGCTGTTTACACAGAGCTGAGAGGAGAGGACAGGAGAGGCTGTTTACACAGAGCTGAGAGGAGAGGACAGGAGAGGCTGGAAACATGACAATACTTCAATGTGTTTGTTTTTATTCTTCCTGTAAGTCGCTTTGGATAAAAGCGTCTGCTAAAATGACTAAATGTAAATGTGTAAAATAAGTTAAGAAAACAGTTTTTTGGTCTTTTTGTGTCTTTTTTGTTGATTTTATACATTTTTAGGTCATTTTTTGCTTTTTGTGTCTTTTGGTAATGTATTGTCATTTTTTGGCAATTTTGAGTCTCTTTGTGAATTTTACATCATTTTTTTGGTCATTTTGTGTCTTTATTGTTAATATGACTTAATTCTCTGGAAAAAAAAAATCTTGTTCTGTTTCTTTTTTGTGTCTTTCTTTGGTAATTTTGTGTAATTTTTTGCAAATGTTTGTATTTTTTGTAATTTTTGGGCAGTTTTGTATCTTTTTTGTTAATTTTACATGCTTTTTTTGGGTCATTTTGTGTCTTTTTTTGTCTTTTGTTAATTTTTTTCATTTCTTTTGGCAATTTTGTGTTTGTAACAACATTTATGGGCACTTGGAAAAGTATTTATTTATAAATACCATTTAATTCACATTGAGTTGTTCCCACTTCTAGCCAAGATTGTGCTGATTTCATAAAGCTGCAGGACTTATACATTTATATAGATTTTTATATATTTGCATGAAACACAAGGACACAGAGAGGAAAAGAAGCTGCATGATTTCATCTGGATTGGAGTAACAATATAAGAAGCTGCAGCTCTGGAGCTCGACTGTAACCTCTGAATGCTCCATAAATCCTTCTTTACATCAAACAATAGCTCCTAAAGCTGCAGCTGCTGGTTATTTCTCCTCTCACTGGATGAACGCTGGTGATTTTAGTGACCACTGGCTGTTCCAGTAATGGTGAAACTCTCAAACTAAATCAAATGTTCCAACACTTTAAATCATCTAACAGAATGAAGCAGAGGCTCTCCTGTTGCACAGCTGACCACAGACTGCAGCTCATCTTCTCCTGCAAACTTGCCAAATTGCTTTCAGCTCCGAAACTGTTATTTTTTTATTTAAGCGAGCAGAGTGAGATGGAGCAGATGTATTTCTGTCTGTCAGCCTGAGAGAGAATCAGTGCAGTTCAAACAATCAGCCGGGAGTCGCCGGAGTGGAACGTCTCTGACGGAGACTGATATCAGCACAGTAACACAGTGAGTCTGCATCAGAGCCAGTTAAAAATATCGATTTCTAAGTTTTAGGTTTCTCTTTTATTGTGGATGAGGTGAGGCAGGTTTAGCAGGCGGATGAAAGCTCTACACACAACGTTTAAAGCTCGTTAAAACTATTCATGTTGCTTTTGTTGCTGCTGAGATTCAGATATAATAGCAGCAAACGCCAGACGGTCCAAATATCTCAACAATTACTGGACGGATTGACAGGAAATTTAGAACAAATATTGATTTTCTCAAAAGGATTAATGCTCTGATGGTTGCTACAAACACAAAAGGATAAAAAAAAATAGATAAAATGACTAAGTAATGACAAAAAATGACCAAAAAATGACATAAAATGACTAAAGAATGACAAAAAATGACAAAAAAATGACATAAAATGACTAAAAAAAGACATAAAATTACCAAAAAAACACAAAAAGATACAAAATGATTACAAAGTTACCAAAAAAGACACAAAAGAGACACAAAACGGTAAAAAATTTACATGACATTACCAAAAAAGACACAAAAAAGACACAAAATGACAAAAAAATTCCATAAAATCACCAAAAAATGATATACAATCACCAAAAATACTAAATGACAAAAAAGTTACCTTACAAAAAAGACACAAAAAGGTCACAAAATGACAGAAAAGACACAAAATGACAAAAAAAAATGATATAAAATTACCAAAAAGACGAAAGATTTAAAATCTCTTTTTACATTTTGTCTTTTATTGTGGATGAGGTGAGGGAGGTTTAGCAGGAGGATGAAACACGCTGCAGGTTGTTTTCTGCAGGTAAACAGCAGCAGGTTTCTGCCTCCGTCTGTTCTCTGCTAACAGCTTCTCTAAAAGCTCTACACACAACGTTTAAAGCTCCTTAAAACTATTCATGTTGCTTTTGTTGCTGCTGAGATTCAGATATAATAGCAGCAAACGCCAGACGGTCCAAATATCTCAACAATTAGTGGACGGATTGACAGGAAATTTAGAACAAATATTGATTTTCTCAAGAGGATTAATAATTTTTTTTGCTCTTTTTACATTTTCCTCACTGTATCCTTGTATTTCACTGCAACATATAAAATCAATATAAATCTATAAGTCCTACAGCTCTATGGAATCAGAACAATCATTGCTAAGTTAGAAAAACTCAAACATGTCTTTGTGCAGAATAACACAGTGATAGTGAAAGAAATCAGAAAAAAAGGAAAAATAATGGACAAAAGAACCGACACAAAAAGAAACAAAATTACCAAAAAATGACAAAAAATGAACAAAAAAGACACAAAATTACCAAAAAACGACGTACAATTTTTTTAAAAAAGCACTAAAAAGAAACAAAAAATGACAAAATTATCAAAAAAATGCATAAGATTAACAAAAAAGAAACAAAAAGCACAAAATTACCAAAAAAATCCATAAAATGACCAAAGAAAGATAAAAAAAATTACCAAAATTGCCAAAAAATTATGTTAAGTTACCAAAAAAGACACAAAAATACAGTTTTGTCCACATATTCCTAGTATTGTTATATTTCCAGCCTCTCCTCTCTGCTCTGTGTAAACAGCCTCTCCTGTCCTCTCCTCTCAGCTCTGTGTAAACAGCCTCTCCTGTCCTCTCCTCTCAGCTCTGTGTAAACAGCCTCTCCTGTCCTCTCCTCTCTGCTCTGTGTAAACAGATTCTCAGTGAATATTTGTCACGTGACCGTTGGTCTCAGCAGAATCAATCATGTCTTCAGTGTCTCTGAGGAGCAGAATTTAATGTTTTTAACAGGATCTTGTTAGTGCAGACACTTTATTTTAAATGACACATGGAGAATAAAGAGATTCTGACACAAATATCAACATTTAACACAAGTTTTGGTCACTTTTTATAACAGAAACTTTCATAACCTGTGATCTGTTCAAGGACCGTCAGAAAGTTCAAACTCTGACAATAATGTCTGTTTTTACAGTTTCTTTCTACAATAAACGGTGTATATTTGGGGATCTTTTAAAGGAAACATACTTTTTAATCCCGCTGGTGATAAACTTCTTACCTAAATAGTTTTACAGCAGTCTGACTCAGTGTGAGTGATGTTTGTTTGATGAGCTGTAAACCTGCTGCAGCTCTTCTCTCCTCTCTGTCTGTGTGGCTGCAGTTAATCAGTCTGATCCATTAATTACACACACACACACACACACACACACACACACACACACACACACACACACACACACACACACACACACACACACACACACACGCACTGTCAGCTGACGGCTGCTGCTGATGTCACCGATCAATACACATGTATCAGCTGGACACAGCTACCACTGTGTGTGTGTGTGTGTGTGTGTGTGTGTGTGTGTGTTTTACTGTCAGAGATAGAGAGAAACCATCTCACTGTCAGCTGAAGGACAGAGACTGGCTATCAACACACACACACAAAATACACACATATGACATACACACACGCAAGATCATTTTTCACAAGAGGACGGAAGCAGGTGGACACACACACACACACACACACACACAAACATACACGATGATGTACACTGTAAAAAAACAGATATTAAATGTATATTATCCATATTTTCAAGAAATTTGATTGTAAATGTTTTTTTTAAGATTTGGTGGGTTCTTTTTACAGCGTAATACGGCTGTATCACTGATGTCACACACACACACACACACACACACACACACGATTTACACTGTAAAAAAACAGAAAATTTACTGTATTAATTTACATTTACATTTTCTTGTTTTTTCTGAAAATGCCATAAATAAATAAAAAATCACTTTTATTAGAAATATTAACCATAAAATAAAAGTGGAAATTTGTAATTTTATATAATCAGACATAATAGGACTTTTTTTAACAGTATTATTCATTTTTTAAATGCTATATTACAGTGAATTCTATGTAAAAAATTATATATAACTATATACATATTGCTGAAAGTCAAATTAAGACAAATTTCTGTTTTCTTACAGTAAAAATTAAAATTTAATGTTAAAAAAAGAAAAAAATATATTTTTTAAAACCACTAAAGTATTTTTTGTAATTTTACAGGAATAATATATATATATATATATATATATATATATATATATATATATATATATATATATATATATTCAAAAAACATTTATTTAATGTATTTTATCTGTATTTTTATATAAATTATCTGTGAAATAACTTGTGTCTGGTTACTTTTGCTGCTATATGTTTATTTTAACATTTTTTACAGCGTAATGCGGCTCTATCACTGCTGTCACACACACACACACACACACACACACACACACACTCAGGTAAACAGTGTCCCAGTAATGTCACTCTGCTCTCTCTCTCAGTTTCACTTCCACTCTAATAAATTCTGTTTTCACTCGGCTGTAAAAACACACCGAGCGGCTTCTGTACGATCAATAAACACTGTAAATCTCTCTTTATATATATGAATCAGCGTGTGTGTGTGTGTGTGTGTATGTGGTATAAAAGACTTTACAGCTGAGTGAACAGTCACAGATCCTTGTTGTGTCTGTCGTTTGCTCTTATGACGCCTGTTTGTTTGTTTCTTTGTCACTTCCAGACTGAAATAGCTCAACAACTGTCGCATAGACGGCTATGAAATGTCATACAGACATTAACGGTTCCCAGAGAATTATTAGTGATCCTCCAACTGGTTCTTCAGTTCCAGAGTTTAATTTAGAAAAACCTATGAAATAACACAGAAAATTTCTGAAAAGTAACTTCTTTTACAGTGCGTTTTTTTGCACTTTACCAGCAATTGTTACCTTAAAATTGCCTTAAAATGTTTGCTGTTTAAAAAAAATAAAATAAAATAAAATAAGTTAAATAACTGTAAAATACTACACTACTGTACAAACAAAAACATCAATGTTTCATTATATTAATTTACATGTTTTAACTTTTATTTTTTTATTATTTTTTTCAACAAAATTTGTATTTTTTTATTATTAGGTTATTATATTAGAGTATTAAGCATTTAAATAATACTAATACTTATTGTTACCTTATAATTGCCCTTAAATGTTGTCTGTTAAAAAAAAAATTTTCAAAAAGTTAACGGTAAAATATTCCACTACTGTACAAACAAAAACATCAAGCCAGGAGCTAAAAATAATCACATTTATTTTATTTATTTTTTTGCCTTTTTTCAGAAATTGTTACCTTGTTATAATTGCCCTAAAATGTTGTTTGTGTAAAAAATAGTAAAAAAAAAAGAAAAGAAAAGAAAAGAAAAGAAGTAAAATAACGGCAAGATACTCCACTACTGTACAACCAAAAACAGCCAGTAGCTAAAACTAATCACATTTATTCTGATTTATATTCAATAATATGCAATAAAACCTGGTTATTTCCATCACTATCACAAACTCTGGTGCTGCCAACATGAATAAAACCAGAATCTACCACCACAGACCCTGAAACATGAGCCTCCTCCTCTCCTCTCCCAGCAGGACGGATTTTTTCAATAAAAATTCAGACTTTTAAAGCTGCTCTGCTCCTATTCCCCACATTCTCCTCCTCCACCAGAACTCATCCTGCAGCAGAGTGAAGCTCCGGCTTTATTGAAATCGCGGCTCCTTTCGGCGGACTGGCAGTGAGCTGCTGAATTGAGAATCGTCTCTGGAGGATTCCCGAGGCGCCTGCAGTCATGTTCTCCCCGGAGAGGAGGAACCAGGACGCTTTACGGCGCTCAGTGGGAGGTGGGGGGGTCGCTGGGACGCTCCCACTTCAAAGTATCATCACACACACATTCAATAATCTCCCAGGACGGAGAAAGAGCTGCACGGTGGCTCAGAGCCTCACAGGAAGCAGGTCCGAGTCTCCGTCGCTGCGTGCTTTCAGAAACATGCGAGCGGCTCAAGTGGAAACTTTAAATTGCCTCGAGGTGTGAAAGTGAGTGTGAAAGGCTGTCGGCCATGTTGGCTCGCTCTGTTACGGATGGACGGCCGGCTTTTTGAATAATTTTCTATCATTTTTTGTTAATTTGTGTCTTTTTTTGTCTTTTGTTAATTTTCCGTCATATTTTGGTAATTTATTGTGTCTTTTATTGTGTCATTCGTGACACTAGGAGGAGAGGACAGTATTTCAATATGTACACTATGTGGAGAAAACTTTTTTTGGTATTTTTTGTTTCTTTTTTGTTCATTTTTCGGTAATTTTGTGTCTTTTTTGGTAACTGTCATTTTTTGACAATTTTTTTGATAATTGTGTCTCTGTTTTTAATTTTATGTCATTTTGGGTTAATTTTGTGTCTATTTTTGGTCGTTTTATGTCATTTTTTGGTAACTGTGTGTCTATTTGTGTCTTTTTTGATGATTCTGTGTTTTTAACAAAATGTATAAGTTTCACTATGAAAAAGAAAAATTGACTACAATATCCATCTCTATGCAGATGACACTGCACTTGTGAAAATGATCCAACTTGCTTTTTTTTCTGATTTCTGTCATTCTAACTGTGTCATTCTGCACAAAGACATGTTTGAGTTGTTCTTCTAGTCATGATTGTTCTGATTCCATAGAGCTGCAGGACTTATAGATTTATATATATTTAATATGTTGCAGTGAAATACAAAGATACAGTGAGGAAAATGTAAAAAGAGCAAAAAAAAAAGGATTAATCCTCTTGAGAAAATCAATATTTGTTCTAAATTTCCTGTCAATCCGTCCACTAATTGTTAAAATATTTGGACCGTCTGGCGTTTGCTGCTATTATATCTGAATCTCAGCAGCAACAAAAGCAACATGAATAGTTTTAACAAGCTTTAAACGTTGTGTGTAGAGCTTTTAGAGAAGCTGTTAGCAGAGAACAGACGGAGGCAGAAACCTGCTGCTGTTTACCTGCAGAAAACAACCTGCAGCGTGTTTCATCCGCCTGCTAAACCTCCCTCACCTCATCCACAATAAAGGGAAACCTAAAACTTAGAAATCGATATATTTTTAACTGGCTCTGATGCAGACTCAGTGTGTGTTACTGAGCTGATATCACTGATCAGATCCCTCGGTTCACACTGGGAAAAACGATGGTCATCGAATCAAGACATGATGAATATTCCAATTCTAGTCCAATTATTCAGCCGCTGCCTTCAGGATGTTCTCCTTCACAGGAGACGACCTTCAGCTTCCACTTTGTCCAATCAGTGCAATGTTTCCATACGTCAGGATTCACCAATCACAGTCTTTATTTTAATAAATTAGAAAAAAATCAAATAAAATTGTGAAATATTTATTTTACCCCCTTAAAACATTGATTGCAGTGACCTCGCTGGGTGACCTCTTTTAAATCTAGACATGCTGTAAATGTGTGTGTGTGTGTGTGTGTGTGTGTGTGTGTGTGTGTGTGTGGGATGTTCATGAGGTTTCTAAACAACCGTTTCTTCAGATTGGAGTTCAGGATCTGTATTTAATAACACAGGCTGCCAACTGACAGTCAGTTTAATACAACTAATTTCAAATTGTGAGTAAAAAAAATACAGTTTTTCATAGAAAGAAACTGTAAAAACAGGCATCATCGTCAGTATTTGAACTTTCCGACGGTCCTTGAATGGATCATCTGTTATGAATGTTTCCATTAGAAAAATTGACCAAAACGAATCATAAAATGTTGATATTTGTGTCAGAATCTCTTTATTCTCCATGTTAAAATAAAGCATTTTCCCTAACCAGATCCTGTTATAAAACATTAAATTCTGCTCCTCAGAGACACTGAAGACATGATTGATTCTGCTGAGACCAACGTTCACGTGAAAAATATTCACTGAGAATCTGTTTACACAGAGCAGAGAGGAGAGGACAGGAGAGGCTGGAAACATGACAATACTACAATATGTACAATATGTGGAGGAAACTGTTTTTGGTCATTTTTTGTCTTTTTCGGTAATTTTATGTAATTTTTTGATAATTTTGTGTCTTTTTTGTCTTTTATGTCATTTTTGGTAATTTTACACAGAGCAGAGAGGAGAGGACAGGACAGGAGAGCCTGGAGGCATGAGAATACTACAGTATGTACAATATGTGGAGAAAATTGATTTTGGTAATTTTTTGTGTCTTTTTGTGTCTCTTTTGTGTCTTTGAGAATTTTGTGTCTTTTTTGTCTCTTTTGTGTCTTTTTTTGACCATTTTGTATTTTTTTAATGATTTATATCATTCTTACTGTGTTATTCTGCAGAAAGACATGTTTGAATTGTTCCCACACAGCCTCGCTGCTCCTGTGGCCAGAAATTAAACGATCTGTGTGGCTCACATTATTTCTAATTAGAAGAACAACAGAGTCTCTTTTCAGCAAAAATTACGGTTTCTTTTCACCATTTCAGTCCGGCTGATGAAACACTTTCTTCGCGCATTTTACTGTGAAATCCTTTGGAGGAGGTGAAGGATTATTCCCCCTGAACTGCGGCAGAGCTTTTAATGTGAAACTGATTAACAGCAAAGCAGCAGCAGCAGCAAATTATGACAGCGAACCAAGGAGGCCAATATGTGATCAAACATACAGAGAATTTTTCAAAGACGGGAAATTAGAAAGGAGAGCCCGTCTCCAGTAAGAGTCTGTCTCTAATTAATTTGCAATTAAGGGAATAAAGTCCTTGGCCACTGTGAGAAAACACTCAGTCCAACTCTGTGTTCAATGATCACACTGTCAATTAGAACTGGGAAGCAACAAACCATTCGCAGGATTTCTGCTGTGAGTAATAAATGCTCTTTGTCCCTGAGTTTATGCCTAATTGGTGAGGCAAAATGTCTCCGTATGGCCCCCAACAAGTAAAGAAAGATTATCCCCTTGGCCAGATTTCACGTAGAGAAACGAAATTTGCAGATGTAACATGTGGCGCACCAAAAAGCCTCTTGGACCCAACAGGAAGTCAGCCATCATGAATTTTATGAGCAATTTTATGGCTTTTTTGGCCATTTCCAGGCTTCATACTTAAACAAATTAGTTTTGGGGGTATTTTTGTATTAATTAGGGACCACTGGACTGAGCCTGTCTTGCTGGTTCCAGTTCTTGTGCTGGGCTAAGCTACCTGGTTGCTGGATTTAGTTTCATAAACTTAAGGAGCAAATGATTGGTCAAAAAGCAGACACATAAAACATAATTCCCTATAAGTCGAACTATTCCTCTGCAGTAACTTTAAGGTACAATGTGAAGCAATTCACATGGATTGATTGCTTTATATTGCAAATGTGTGGACATAGTCCAGCACATAGTCCAGGACATAGTCCAGCACATAGACTAGCACATAGTCCAGCACATAGTCCAACACATAGTCCAGCACATAGTCCAGGACATAGTCTAGGACAAAGTCCAGCACATAGTCCAGCACATAGTCTAGCACATAGTCTAGCACATAGTCCAGCACATAGTCTAGCACATAGTCCAGCACATAGTCTAGCACATAGTCCTGCACATAGTCCAGGACATAGTCCAGGACATAGTCCAGCACATAGTCCAGCACATAGTCTAACACATAGTCCAGGACCTAGTCCGGCACATAGACGAGCACAAAGTCCATGAAAGCACAAAAAAGCTTATATAGTGAAATCCGTATTGCTAGGGCTCTAAAAAAAAACAAATGTAAATAGTGCAGAGAAAACTAAATCCATTACTCCATTTTCTGTTCAAACACACATCAGCATTCATAGGAAGTTGTCCACCGTCTACATTTCACACCAACCTAAACCAACATCTAAAATACACACACTAAAGGGCAAAAGAAAATGTTTTAACCAGTACCCTTCAAAATAAAAGTCTCAGTGACAACACCACTCACGTAAAGCTGTCAAATTTTGGTTTACAGCAGCAGGAAAGAGTTTTCAGTCATTATATCCGATCTTTTTTTAAAAAGTGTCAATCTTCCTCTAAGTCTCACCAGAAAGCAATTAAATCAGTTCGATCGGTCAGTAAATCAACTTAAGGAAACGGAGAACGAAAGGTGACATTTCCTCTCAAACTTAAGGACAGATAAAGGCACAAATATTAAATATGACCTTTCATTATTCTCTTCTTCCGTTTCTCAATTAATTTAAACTTCTCTTTCTTCCTTCTCCTCGTGCCGCCGCTATCTCCAGCCCCTCCCCCTCCTCTCCTCTCCTCTTGTTATCTCTCCACTCGTCCGTGACATCTCTCGCTGCGTTCTGTCGCTCCGTCTGTCGCCCTTGGATGATGGATGGGGTGATGGACGCTCGGTTGCAACGGTAATTTGATGGATGGTTTAGCAACTGATACGGAGAGAGCGAGAGCACACAACACACACACAGGAACTCGCTCTCCTCGCAGCGTCTGTGGGTCCTTGACTTTGAGATCAGCAGACCTCAGACAGTCACTACTCCCTCCATAACAAACAGCGCTGACCCGTGACTGCAGCGCCGCACATCTGTCCAATCGCATCATCACTTTTGCTGACGACACCGCTGTGATGAAGAGAGACGGGGCTGGGGAGCCGGAGCAAGGATAACAGTCTCTCTGTCAATGTCAACAAGACAAAAGAGATGATTGTTGACTTCAGGAGGAGCAGAGCGTGAACGTAAAGACGGCAAAGAGGGAGAGAAACCTCCAGAAGGAACCATGGCGACACACTTCCAAGGTCTATGAAACCATGTCTGCAAGGGTCACTGACAGCCTGGTTATTCAGACAGGCGGTTTGGTGCTGCTGGCATTATACTGGACTGTTGTTGAGAAAAAAGGAGCTGAACCGAAAGGAGAAAAGCTTTCAATTTACCAGTCAGAGGCCATGTTAGCAGCCAGAAAGGTGTACCTAATAAAGTGGCTGTGCAATACTTTTTTTTGAAAAAGGAAACAAACAACTATAGTTCCAGTGCTTGAGACTATGAGGTCGCCCCACCAATTGTACATTGGACGTACAAGAAAGACTTGCAACAAAAGATTCATCTAAGAAGTTTGGGGATTTGGTTGGGTTTTTAGATTGGACGCCATGAGACACTGTTTCACAGGGAAACCACAGCTGAAGGCAAGTGCTATTGTTAGGAAGTCAGCTAGAAGATCTTCACATTTACTGTTCTGTGTGTCCAGAGCAGGCGGCAACTTTCAGAGCAGTGAAGCGAACTTGGAAGTGTCTTCAGCCTGCGTTTCTTTCAACCAGGGGTCGCCACCAGTGGTTACAAAAGCACTCCGGTCCTATCCATCTCAATACAAACTGAGATGACTTCTCACTTGTTTTATTACCTCAGAAAAAAATCCTGGTGGCATGACAATGGACGAAAAATACTAAAAAAAAAAAAAAAAAAGGACACAAAATGACCCACAAAATATATAAAAATAAATAAATAAATAAAAATACCAAAAAAATATTTATAAAATGATCAAAAAAGACACAAAATAACAAAAAAGACAAAAAAAAATAACAAAAAATAATAATAAAAGGGCAACAACAGCCATGGAATGACCAAGTAACATTCATTTAGTTTTAGCATTAACAGTTTATTTTTAGATACACCCGTCCTCACTCAATCCTCATCCAGAAATGGTCTCTCCCAAGAAACAAAGATGGTGACAGCCACAGTGCCTAACTCGATGCATCAAACGGGCCACAAACCAACGGGGGATGCACGGTGATTACGTCCATTATTCATTTACAGTCTGTGGTTCAGAGGCGATCTCTGCAGACTTCTCCATTGTCCTCTGACATCAACAAGCACCAAGTCTCACATTTAGTCTCAGTATTTCTCCGTTAATTCTACAGATGTTGTTAGATCAGCAGACCAACAACCATGCCACGTTCAGATCCCCTAAATCTCCTTTCTTCCCCATTCTGATGCTCAGTTTGAACTCCAGCAGCTCGTCTTCACCATGTCTGCAGGCCTGGATGCATTGAGTTGCTAACATGTGATTGGCTGATTACATATCTGTGTTAACGACCTAATAAAGTGGCCAGTGAGTGTATGTATCCTGAGCTTTGGGTAGTGACTGAAAGAATAAGATTGCGGTTACAAGAGGCTGAAAAGAGTTTTTAAACCCCCGTCAGTCTGTCCTGTCTGCACCAGCGTACAGCTGTGAGTGAACCCAACTCGGTTTCCAGCTAAATTAATGCTCATTTATCAAACTGTAAAGAAAGCGTTCTACATCTGTGCGTTATAAATGCTTGTACGGGTAAGAAAATGAATATAAATCACATGTACATATGCACAGTATAAGCACAGCTGTGTGATATTAATGATGATAAATCTCATACATTCATTTACATAAAGAAACTCCTTCAAACCAGCCAGATATGGAAAAATACTTCCTTTAAAAAGGCAATAGCTGCAAACTTCAACAATTGATACAAATTAATGAAGAAGTCCAAAATTAAGAAGGATTATTACCTCCTCCAGGAAAGTTTCGTTTGTTTGCATGACTTTCATGAAGGGAAAACAAGGAAGAAACCACTACATCTTGGAGTGGATACAAACATTTGTTAACATTGTCCTTCTAGTTACCTCTGCTAAGGATGTTTTTAAATTAGATATTAGATTTAGAAAGAAAATAATCTTGTCTCTTCTCTAACTGACTGTAATGTTCGTCTCTATGCAGATGACACCGCTGTGTCAAAGAACTGTTAACAACCGTAAGTTATTTTACAGGTAATTTCTTAAAAAATACATACAATAAACAGTAAATATATGGATTGAAATGATTCTTTAACTGTAATATGAAGGTAAGTGTTTGGCGACCAGTTTGCCAGACTTTTTACAGTTTTACTGCCTTAATTTTACATTCATACATTTTTTTTTTTTTTTACATATAACTGTAAACTAAATATAACTGATATAACTGAATATATTTAACATTCAAGATCATTAAGCAATTAAATAATACTATTTAAAAACAATCTATAATTTCCCATTAGAATAATTTACAGATCTCAATGTCAATTTTATGGTTAGAAATTGTAAAAAGTATTTTATTTATTATTATTATTATTATTATTATTATTATTATTATTGCACTTCATGTAGAAAAAAACAAGAAAAACACTGTACATTTATACATTACAGTACATTTCTAAACTATATTTCTACAAGTGGAGATGTACTTAAAATGACTAATAAATGTATATATAATATATTTTCTAATAGCCTATAGTTATACTAAAGTGTCTCATTATGTTTGTTTAATGGTTATTATTTGTAATAACATTTATTTACTTTATTAATGTCATTTGCACTGCATGTAGAAAAGTAAGAAAAACCCTGTAAAATAATACAGTACATTTCTGGAAAATAGTTTATATTTATTCATATTTTTTTTACAGCCTGGCTTGAAACTCTTTTCCTCAGTTTTTCTTTGTTTTTTTTTTAGAGTGCAGCATTCTCACCTTTTGCAGCTCCAGGGTATGATGCTCACTTGTACAAACAATAACCAGGTATTAAAATGTGCTCATATGTCAATGCACTCAAAGATAAACAGACTAAACCATAAAAGATTTGTTGTTGTACTCCAACAGTCACAACATGCTGATCAGAGTCAGAGTTACAGTTATTACCTGCAGACGCTGTGAAATATGGCAGTGTGTGTGGGTGTTTTGATGTTTTTCCTTCTCACATTGTTTAATGGGAGTGATATTAAGAGGCCTGAGGAGGTGAAACCATCCAATATTTGAGGAGAAAAGGCAAAAAGGAGGGAGAAAATCAATTGTATGTGGCAGAAAAGTGCTTTTTCTTCTTGGTTCCTGTTCCATTAATCAGCCTGCTCCTGAGATTTATCCTGCATGAGGATAAATCAAAGGGTTACATTCATCTCGGGGAGGTTTCTGATTCCCAGGTTGAGGGCGTAGCCTGACAAAATGCTTTAAAAGCCAGAAATGGAATCAGCCTTTATTGTGTCTTTCATCTTTGACATGTGAAAGCTCACAGACTGCCCTACATGCTGCAGCAGCAGCCCAACAGGAAGCCTTTGTCCTCATAATCACGCTGATTTGAGACGGGTAAATATTTGGAAATTGTGTCAAAAATTAGCAATTGATGAAAGAGCAGCTGTAGCCTTTTAAATCCAAAAGAAAAAATATGGAAATGATGTTATGTTGCTTTGCATGCTGAGATTTTTATGTTTGAACACAATGAAATACGTTGGTGCATGTTTTGTGTTTGTGCTTCACTCCAACAACCAGTTTTCTTTAAGAAGGAGCCAAAAATACAGTTTATCATTAAAAAAAAACTGTAAAAGCAAGCATTATTGTCAGAATTTGAACTTTTCGACAGTACTTGAATGGATCATAGGTTATGAAAGTTTCTCTTATAAAAAGTGACCAAAACTTGTGTTAAAATGTTGATATTAGTGTCAGAATCTCTTTATTCTACATGTGTCATTTAAAATAAAGTGTTTGCACTAACCAGATCCTGTCAAAAACATTAAATTCTGCTCCTCAGAGACACTGAAGACATGATTGATTCTGCTGAGACCAACGGTCACGTGACAAATATTCACTGAGAATCTGTTTACACAGAGCTGAGAGGAGAGGACAGGAGAGGCTGTTTACACAGAGCAGAGAGGAGAGGACAGGAGAGGCTGTTGACACAGAGCAGAGAGGAGAGGACAGGAGAGGCTGTTTACACAGAGCAGAGAGGAGAGGACAGGAGAGGCTAGAAACATGACAATACTTCAATAGGTACAATATGTGGAGGAAACTGTTTTTGGTCATTTTTATGTCTCTTTTTGTAATTTTATGTACATTTTTGGTAAGTTTTGTGTCTTTTTTGTCTTTTATGTCATTTTTTGGTCATTTTTCACAGTGCAGAGAGGAGAGGACAGGAGAGCCTGGAGGCATGACAATACTTTCATAAGTACAATATGTGGAGAAAAGTGTTTTTGGTCATTTTTTGTGTCTTTTTTTAAAAGAATGTGGAGAGGCCCGGAGAGGCTGTTTACACAGAGCAGAGAGGAGAGGACAGGAGAGGCTGGAAACATGACAATACTTTATGTATAACATTTTTTCAGATTTCTGTCATTCTAACTCTGTTATTCTGCACAAAGACATGTTTGAGCTGCAGGACTTATAGAGATTTTATATATTGCAGTGAAACACGAGGCCATAAATGTAAAAAGAGCAAAAAAAACGAACCCTGAAACAGCTTTCTGGGGTTCAGAGGGTTAACGTGCTTGTTAAAAGATGATTCTGGCAATAATTATATACATTTTTTATTGTCAATTAATCCCATGCACAGTGGTCTAAATATAAGACAGCATATGCTTTTGGACAGGACACCTGGTTGAATTATGTGTTTATGTCCTTGTTGCTCAGCTCATTTACATGATATATTAGTTATTAAAAAGCTCATGAATTTCTGTTTTCGTCAGGAAAAGATTGATGTTAAACATCTTTATTGATATGTTATGTTCCTGTTGTTTATTGAATGCATTTATGATGATAAACTCACATTAACACACTGTTTGCTCTGCTCAGAATGAATCCTGTGCAGAGTTTTGGGGGATTTAGTGTCGCTGTCACAACACTGCACAGTCTTTTCTTTACTTTTTTTAATGGTATTAAATGTCACATTAACATCCCGTAATGATAATAAAGGTCACAATAATGCCCTGTAATGATAATATACCGTTGGTGGGATTTTAAACGATAAAGGTCACTTTAACATTTAATTTTTATGTGGCGCCCTTTATTCTAACTAAAGTTTAACAGCGTGGATTTAAATAAGTGCAGCTCCCCGGAGGAGGCTACTGCTACAAACTGACTGTTTCACTGCTGTGGAAATTATGATTACAAACCCAGCACGGACACATGTTTCAGCTTTCAGAGCAACTGATGAAGTTTTTTGCTCTTTTTTACATTTTCAGTGTCTTCGTATTTCACTGCAATATCTATAAAATATCTATAAATCTATAAGTCCTGCAGCTCTGTGGAATCAGCACAATCATGGCTAGAAGTGGGAGCAACTCAAACAGTCTTTGTGCAGAATAACACAGTTAGAATGACAAAAATCAGAAAAAAAAGGAAAACCATAAGTTGAATCACTTTTCCAAGTGTCCACGAGTGTCACGAATGTTGTTACAAACACAAAATGATCAAAAAATGACATAAAATGACCAAAAAAAGACACAAAATGACCCAGAAATTACACAACATTTTTAAAAAATGACATAAAATGACTAAAAAAGACAATAATAGACACACAATGACTGAACAATGACATAAAATGACCATGAAAAAAAGATAATATAAGTTGAATATCTTTCCCAAGTGCCAACATACAACAAAATTGCCAAAAGAGATACAAAAAAGACACAGAACTACTAAAAAAAGACACAAAAAAGAAATGATCAAAATAGTTTTCTCCACATATTGAAGGATTGTCATGTTTCCAGCCTCTCCTGTCCTCTCCTCTCTGCTCTGTGTAAACAGATTCTCAGTGAATATTTGTCACGTGACCGTTGGTCTCAGCAGAGTCAATCATGTCTTCAGTGTCTCTGAGGAGCAGAATTTTATGTTTTAACAGGATCTGGTTAGTGCAGACGCTTTATTTTAAATGAGACATGTAGAAAAAAGAGATTCTAACACAAATAGCAACATTGTAACACAAGTTTTGGGCACTTTATAACAGAAACTTCCATAACCTATGATCCATTCAAAGAAAGTTCAAACTCTGACAATAATTCTTGGGTTTTTTTCCAGCTATAAACTCTGGATTTTTGGCAATTTTTAGAATTAAAAAACATACATTTCAATCATGTATGTGGGAACTTTATCTCATTTATTTTGGCATTGATGCAGGATTTGCAAACTTAATCTCCTTTTACTTGCACAAGCACAGAAAGAGCATATTCTGTTATGAAATAAAAAAAATGTTATATGGCATGTATTATTAAAAGCCATTAAGAAGACTGGCAGTATGATTATATCACTAGAACTCCCGATTATGGAACATTAATGCAAGATTGATTTTCAGCCATATTCAACATTTTTTCTTCTCTTGCAGCCATTAAATCCAGACGCAGTAATCAGAGCTACAAAGCCTTTTTTGTTTGTCTTGTAAAAGTGTTGCACCTGTTGACACCAGCCGGCAGATAAACAGCAGCGGTTTAGGCCTCACGACGGCGACAGTTGGTGAAATGACAGAAGATGAAGGAATAACAAGCTAAATGGCTGCAAGATGGCGCTTTTTTATTGAACCAGGAGCCGCTCGCCGGGTCATCACACACTGTTTGTTTGTTTGGAGTCTGTCAGACTTTAATCCTCCCTGAAGGGAGAACGGCTCATTACGGGAACAGAGATTCTCACAGAGACACATTATACTGACAACACAACAGGAAGACAAGCAGCTGTTTGTGAATGAGGTGAAGAAAAGAAAGAGGAGGAGAAGAAGAAGAGAGGAGATTTGGAGATGACAATGGAGCCTGAAGTGTTCTGGACTGTTTGTGTTACTCATATCTTCTGATGGATGGAAATTATTCCTTTTATCTGTGTGTGTTTGTGTTTACAGCGTCTGTCCTGTACTGGATTCTGTTTACATCCTTAAAAGCCTTTTAAAGTGTTAATAGCTTCATTTGTTTGAACTCTGAACACTTGTATAACTTCTTCTGTGTATCCAGGAAAATTATTGGAACATTTTCAAAGAGTAAACAGTGATATCTACAACGGTGAATTAGGGCCAAGTATGAAAAAAAATACGGATCTGTTGGAGGGGGGTATACTTTGAGATAAATGACACAAATTTATGAGAAAAAGTGGCAAATCTATGACAAAAAAGTTGCAGAAGTATGAGATTAAAAGTGGCAAATCTACGAGAAAAAAGTTGCAGATTTATGAGATTAAAAGTAGCAAATCTATTAGAAAAAAGACACAGATTTATTCAATCAAAAGTGGCAAATCTTTGAGAAAAGTGAGCAGATTTATGAGATCAAAAGTGGTAAATCTACTGGTAAAAAGTGGCAAATTTATAAGATTAAAAGTGGCAAAATCAACGGGAAAAAAAGTTGCAGATTTATGAGAAAAAAGTGGCAAATCTACTAGAAGAAAGACACAGATTTATGAGATTAAACGTGGCAAACCTACTTGAAAAAAGTGGCAAATTTATGAGATTAAAAGTGGCAAATATACGAGAAAAAAAGTTGCAGGTGTATGAGATTAAAAATGGCGAATCTATGAGAAATTAGTTGAAGATTTATCATAAAAAAGTGGCAAATCTACGAGAAAGAAGTTGCAAATGATCTGTGGTATCGTATTCTGCTGTTTATTGTGTTGTAGTTCCTGATGCAGAAAAGCTTTCACCCCATCCAATTTAGTACGGTGTTTTCTCCTCAATAGCCCCAATTCACAGCAATTGGTCCTGAAAATGTATATAAACTCCTTACTGCCTAAATAGCTCTACAATTACATAGAAAAAATAATTATTTATGTTTTTGCTTTCAAGCCGATGCAAAATTAAGTGGGGGTTGTTCATTTCAATATACACATATGCAGATGATTCCCTGGTTTATAAGTATTATGTTATCTGTACCAGATATTGGTTTCATTCCAATATACTAATTAAATGAATGGAAAAGAAGAAGACATGAACACGCTTGGATTACTCACTAATCATCAGGATGATAAAATACTTTAGATTTTCCACTGATGGATGTTGAATGGATGGTTAACTGGTGCATGAGGAGCTGTTAATTCATGAGCAGACAGATCTGAGATCAGCAGGGAGATAGTTCTGGTTGAATAACACTTTTTGTGACTCCAGACAAAGAGTGTGCAGGAAGCAGCACATGCATATTTCTCTATTAACAAACAGCCGCTGTATTCTGTGTGTGTGTGTGTGTGTGAGTGTGTGTGTGTGTGTGTGTGTGTGTGTGTGTCTGTTACAGCTCCGCTTCATATTAAAATCCGTGTTTGAGCCTGAAGGCAGCAGAGACGCTGCTGCTGTCTGTTTGCAGAGCGGCTTCCTCTGACAGAAACATTAATCCTCCCATCCCTCCATCCTCCTCCTCCTCCAAAACCTCTGAAAGAAAAGAAAGTAGAGGGAGAGAAAAGCATCCCTCCACATTCTTCATAACCGCTCAAACAGCTTCATCTGACAGAAACATTCATCCTTCCATCCTCCTCAAACAGCACAGAGAAAAGCAGAGCGTCAGTCTGGAGATTTCCCAGAGCAGAAATTTAGTCTGAATGATGCAACTCCGCCTGCAAAAACCCTCCAGTGTGTGCAGAGTTTCAACCTCAACATGGAACTGATAAAGTATAAGACAGTGTATAGCGAAATAAAACCGAAAATCCTCCTCTCAGTGTTTTTTTGTTGCCTCAGTAAGAATACAGCTTGTTGTGGTGCAAGATTAGTTCCATTTTTTTTTGGCAAATCTATGAGAAAAAAAGTAGCAGATTTGTGAGATTAAAGTGGCAAATCTACAAGAACAAAGTAGCAGATTTAATGACAAAAAAGTGGCAAATCTACGATGAAAAAGTAGCAGATTTATGAGATTAAAAGCGGCAAATATACTGGAAAAAAGTGGCAAATTTATGAGAATAAAGTGGCAAATCTACTAAAAAAAATTCTCAGATTTATGGGATTGAAAGTGGCAAATCTATGATGAAAAAGTAGCAGATAAATTAGATTAAAAGTGGAAAATCTATGGGGGGAAAAAGTGGCATATTTATCAGAATAAAGTGGCAAATCTGAGATAAAAGTAGCAGATTTATGAAATTAAATGTGGCAAATCTACGGGGGGAAAAAAGTGGCAAATTTATCAGAATAAAGTGGCAAATCTACGAGAGAAAAAGTAGCAGATTTATGAGATTAAGAGGTTTTTTCCATGACTGTACATATGTGCCGTACATATGTGCCGTAATTTGTGGTACCTGCACACTGTTGGAGAACTTGTTGTAATGTCAGTTAAAGGCTGTTTCCAGTATTTGTGTAACATTTAAGAGCACAGGAAACACATCAGGTGAGACATGAAATGTTTGCCAATATTTACAGGACATATTTCTGACTTTCTTTCCTATTCCTCACGCGGATCCATCACAAATACCTCTCGTTATTTTAATTGAAGTAAAAATCATGCCCATGCATAAACAGAAGTAATGCAGAAGCAGACACAGTGTGCAGGCTTTGAATGAACAGAGTGCAGTAATGTGTCCACCTCCCTCTGCAGGCTAAAAACGTGAGAACAAACACTTTACTGGAGTCGTGTCATTAATTGAATCAGACCTGAGTTCTGTAACGACGCATGCAGCTCGCTGTGTGACTCGACTTCACAATCCTCCCGAACAGGAGTGTTTGCAAGAGGCTTAATGTCTCTAAGTAATATCTCGCAGAGCTGTAAGTGTATGAATTACCAAGTAATTCTCTAATCTCTGCTATCTTGGAAACATCAGCTTTAAGTAGTCTGGTCTGGTGGGAAACAGGAGCACGTCCAGATATCCTGGAAATCCATTAATCCATTATCTGAGTGCAGAGCTGCAGAGGACACGCTGGACATGCAGCCAGTCACTTCTAACAGAGTTAACTTATATATGGTACTGAGAAATATACACTGAAAACTGAGGAACGGGTACTTGATGCAGAACCAGAGAAATGACCCTGATGCTGAGTATATTTGGGCAAATTATCCTTCAAGTAACCGTCTCTTCTTCTGTGTCTGAGTGTCTCCAATCACAACCCTGCTTCAAACAATCTGCAGCAACATCCAGCAACAGGAGAACAGGCCCTGAAGTCTTTACTTCACATCTGCAGTCTGCAAAATGCAAAACGGTAGCAAACCGACAGAAACTGTGAAAACAGAAATTGTCACATTTTCATGTTTCTGAACAAATCATATGCAGAAAAAAACCCTAGATCGGTTGGTAAAAGTGATATTTCTCATTTAAAATGTTGCCAAAAATAATGCATTTGCACTACCTTACTTCTAAAAATCCTCTCTGAACATTTTATGACTTTACTAACTTAGAAGTGCAGATTGTTTCAGTTTCCGACCAGCTGTTGGAAAAGACAACTAAAACAAGAAAACAAAGAATAAAATAAAATCAATCAACTAACTCAAAAAACTATAAATTGGTTCACCCCTAATCGAAGATTGCCAAAAATACACTGTTTATGATAGAAGAAAACTGTAAATTATTTGAACTATGTTACATCAGTCTCTGTTAGAAATATCTGTAGAAATACCTGAATCAAGTATTGTTGTGCTGCAGAGATGTTCTGGCCTTCAAATAATTACGCAGAGCTGCAGGAATTTATACAAACACTTCCAAGTGTCAACAAGTGTCACGAATGTTGTAAAAAATAAAATAAATTGTTTTCTTCACATATTGTACATATTGAAGTATTGTCATGTTTCCAGCCTCTCCTGTCCTCTCCTCTCTGCTCTGTGTAAACAGCCTTGACTGCCAAAATTTACATTTAACCCTCTGAACCCAAACAATACACATGAAAAAGTGTTTCAGGAATTCTACATAAGTGCCCACAAGTGTCACATATGTCTTTGAAAATAACAGAAAATTAAGAAGATGCAAAAAACAACAAAAAAGACACAAAATGCCAAAAAAAGAAACTAAATTAACCACAAAAAAAGATGCAAAATGACTGAAAAAACCCACATAATTACCAAAAACATGACAAAACTAGATGTAAAATGACAAGACATAAAATTACTGAAAAGAGACTCAAAATGACAAAAAAAAGACACAAAATTAACAAAAAAGACACAAAAAAAGAACAATTTTTTTCAGCCTCTCCTGTCCTCTCCTCTCGGCTCTGTGTAAACAGCCTCTCCTGTCCTCTCCTCTCTGCTCTGTGTAAACAGATTCTGAGTGAATATTTGTCATTGTTGGTCTCAGCAGAATCAATCATGTCTTCAGTGTCTCTGAGGAGCAGAATTTAATGTTTTTAACAGGATCTGGTTAGTGCAAAGGCTTTATTTTAAATGACACATGTAGAAGAAAGAGATTCTGACACAAATATCAACATTTTAACACAAGTTTTGGTCACATTTTAAAATGGAAACGTTTCATAACCTATGATCAGTTCAAGGACCGTTGGAAAGTTCAAACTCTAATAATACGATGATACGATAATGTCCGTTTTTACCGTTTCTTTCTGCGATAAATGATGGATTTTTGGCAATTTTGCAAAGAAAACATACATTTTAATCCCCTCAGAGAGTAAAGCACATGACCTGAGCACTGATATTAAAGTTAACGGACGATATTAAGACAGAAAAGCTCCAATATTGCCGCTAAAAAAAGGGCGGTCTCACCTGTAGAGTCTCCTGACATAGAAACATAGAACCAGGGTTACAACCTATAACCTTTGAGTTATTTACAGCCAATAACTGAAACAATGAAGGAGGTACTGCTGGGTTTTTTTTTTCTTTTAGTGACAAAAACTGGAAAGGACAATCACAATAAAGATTAATGTATTCATTACAAAGACTCAACTCATGAGGCTGATATCACACACACACACACACTCACAGTGGAGACTGGTGATGGTTATAAATGACCCAGATATGATTTGTCATTAAAACAGCATTTCACCAGAATTATCTCTCAGTAACAAGGAGGCACAGTGTGTGTGTGTGTGTGTGTGTGTGTCCGTGTGTGTGTGTGTGTGTGTTGGAGTGCCTGTCCTTGAGTTCCTGGCAGACAAGATGGATGAGCTGTAATTACACTGATAGAGAGATGATCGAAGGAGGGGAAGAAGAAGAGGAGGAGGAGAAACAAGGTCGTGCATGTGTTTGTCCTTGTATGGGCGTGTTGGGCGCGGCGTGCGTGTGTGTGCATATTCCTGTTTTAAATGTTATGGTTGTTTAAAAGGATGATGACGATCCGGTAGCGGAGGAAAGGTTTTTGACTTTCAGATGAGATCCCAACAGACATGACGGACATGATAAACAGGCAGCAGAGATTCTGTGGCAGGTCCCGGGTGGAGCAGAGTCCCAACTTTAAATCATTAATAATTAACTTGTTTTCAAACTGTGAGGCGGGGAGGCGACGTGAGGTGAGAGGGACGGTGGGTTCAGGTGCTGCAGGTGATTCAGGGTGTTTGGCTGCAATTAAACCTCTTAAAAACCCTCAAACCACCTGTTAGAGTCACAACTCCAACATGATTCACACAGTTACTGATTCAGCTCACTGTCACATGATATCATTATAATGTCTACACTGTAAAAATAAAAAATAAAAAACATTCCAGATATTTACTGTATTATTTTACAGCTTTTTCTAGCTTTTTCTAGTGCAAATGCCATAAAAAAGTAATTATCACTAATATTAACCAAAAAAATAATATAATGGGACAGAAAATATATTATTTATTAGTGATTTTTAGCACGTAAAAATTATTTTCTAGGAATGTACTGTATTATTTTAGAGTGTTTTCCTTGTCTTTTCTACATGAAGAGCATGGTAAAATAGTAATAAAAATAATAATAATAATAATAATAATAATAAATTAATTATTTTAATTACAAATGTAAACCATAAAATGGAAGTTGAAATTGG